>NW_027142092.1:0-172500 GCF_036365525.1 Heterodontus francisci | reverse complement strand
AAACAGAGAGAGGAACGTCTGGAACGCGAGGTCCTGCAAGATAGGATGTTCCAGTCAGGGTCTGAGTGTTAGCCACATACATCCTCTACCTGTCCCCATGCTCACACAGCAGACTGTGCTGAGGTACACTGTTTGGGATAGACATGTAATATGTGCCTCCTGGCTAGTATACACCAGACTGGTGTACTGTGAGCCTATAACATACACCACCCAGTCTAATCCCACCTTCCCGATCACTCTTTCAAATATACAAGATTCTGAAAGGGCTGGATAGAGTAGAAGCTGAGAGATTGTTCCCACTGGTCCGGGAATCTAGAATGTGGGGACACAGTCTCAGGATAAGAGGTCAATCATTCAGGACTGAGATGAGGAGAAATTACTCCACTCAAAGGGTTGTAAATCTTTGGAATTCTCTACACCAGAGGGTTGTGAATGCTCCATCATTGAATACATTTAAGGCTGGAATAGATAGATTTTTGGTCGCTCAAGGAATCAAGGGATTTGGGGAGCAGGCGGGAAAGTGGAGTTGAAGCAGATCAGCCGTGATCATATCGAATGGCAGAACAGGCTTGAGGGGCCGAATGGTCTACTTCTGCTCCTGTTTCTTAATCTCTCCCCACACCCTTAAACTCCCACGCAAGCTAACCTTGTAGAGGAACAAATCTGCAAGGAATGAAAAAAAAATGAAAGAGCTGCCCTCTTGAACCACTGCAGCCCATCTAGTGTCGGTAACCCACAGTGCTGTTCGGGAGGTAGTTCCAGGATTTTGACCCAGTGACAATGAAGGAATGACTATATAGTTCCAAGTCAGAATGGGGTGTGGTTAGGAGGGGAACTTGCAGGTGGTGGTCCCATGTAACTCTTGTCCTTGTCCTTCTAAATCAGAGTTGTCCAACATATGGCCCTTGGGCCAGAATCCGGCCTGACAGTCCTCTGTGACAGACAGCCCACTGCCCATGGCTCTCCTGTTCGTGCCCGACTGGCAGAGGGGTAGGTGGGACCTGCATCTGTGGGATTGTGGATGCCTGTCTGTTACTGACTGACAGTGGGATGTCCAGGCAGTGTGAGCGCTGATTGGCGGTTTGCGGTGCAGGGGCGCTGGTATCAGCCACCTCTGCTGTTTTCGCTTGGTTCAAGGAGTTGGTGGGAAAGGGAGCGGGGAGTGAGAGAGAGACACAGAGAGAGGGAGGGGGAAAGAGAGATGGGGGGGTGTGGTTGGGAGAGAAAGAGAAAGAGAGAAAGAGACAGCGACAGAGGGTCGGGAAAGAGATCAAGATCACCTATTGGGGCGGCACAGTGACGCAGTGGTTAGCACCGCAGCCTCACAGCTCCAGCGCAGTGGTTAGCACCGCAGCCTCACAGCTCCAGCGCAGTGGTTAGCACCGCAGTCTCACCGCTCCAGCGCAGTGGTTAGCACCGCAGCCTCACCGCTCCAGCGCAGTGGTTAGCACCGCAGCCTCACAGCTCCAGCGCAGTGGTTAGCACCGCAGCCTCACAGCTCCAGCGCAGTGGTTTGCACCGCAGTCTAACCGCTCCAGCGCAGTGGTTAGCACCGCAGTCTCACAGCTCCAGCGCAGTGGTTAGCACCGCAGTCTCACCGCTCCAGCGCAGTGGTTAGCACCGCAGTCTCACAGCTCCAGCGCAGTGGTTAGCACCGCAGTCTCACCGCTCCAGCGCAGTGGTTAGCACCGCAGCCTCACAGCTCCAGCGCAGTGGTTAGCACCGCAGTCTCACAGCTCCAGCGCAGTGGTCAGCACCGCAGCCTCACCGCTCCAGCGCAGTGGTCAGCACCGCAGTCTCACCACTCCAGCGCAGTGGTCAGCACCGCAGTCTCACCGCTCCAGCGCAGTGGTTAGCACCGCAGCCTCACCGCTCCAGCGCAGTGGTTAACACCGCAGTCTCACCGCTCCAGCGCAGTGGTCAGCACCGCAGCCTCACAGCTCCAGCGCAGTGGTCAGCACCGCAGCCTCACAGCTCCAGCGCAGTGGTCAGCACCGCAGTCTCACCACTCCAGCGCAGTGGTCAGCACCGCAGTCTCACCGCTCCAGCGCAGTGGTTAGCACCGCAGCCTCACAGCTCCAGCGCAGTGGTTAGCACCGCAGTCTCACAGCTCCAGCGCAGTGGTTAGCACCGCAGTCTCACCGCTCCAGCGCAGTGGTCAGCACCGCAGCCTCACAGCTCCAGCACAGTGGTTAGCACCGCAGTCTCACCGCTCCAGCGCAGTGGTTAGCACCGCAGCCTCACAGCTCCAGCGCAGTGGTCAGCACCGCAGCCTCACAGCTCCAGCGCAGTGGTTAGCACCGCAGTCTCACAGCTCCAGCACAGTGGTTAGCACCGCAGCCTCACAGCTCCAGCGCAGTGGTCAGCACCGCAGCCTCACCGCTCCAGCGCAGTGGTTAGCACCGCAGCCTCACAGCTCCAGCGCAGTGGTTAGCACCGCAGTCTCACCGCTCCAGCGCAGTGGTCAGCACCGCAGCCTCACAGCTCCAGCGCAGTGGTTAGCACCGCAGTCTCACCGCTCCAGCGCAGTGGTTAGCACCGCAGCCTCACAGCTCCAGCGCAGTGGTCAGCACCGCAGCCTCACAGCTCCAGCGCAGTGGTTAGCACCGCAGTCTCACAGCTCCAGCACAGTGGTTAGCACCGCAGCCTCACAGCTCCAGTGACCCGGGTTCAATTCTGGGTACTGCCTGTGTGGAGTTTGCAAGTTCTCCCTGTGACCGCGTGGGTTTCCTCCGGGTGCTCCGGTTTCCTCCCACAGCCAAAGACTTGCAGGTTGATAGGTAAATAGGCCATTATAAATTGCCCCTAGTATAGGTAGGTGGTAGGAGAATTATGGGGATGTGGTAGGGAATATGGGATGAACGTAGAATTAGTATAACTGGGTGGTTGATGGTCGGCACAGACTCGGTGGGCTGAAGGGCCTGTTTCAGTGCTGTATCTCTCTATAACTCTATGAAATTACAGAGAGGTGCAAGTATTATGGAGCAGTCATAATGGGGAACTTTAATTATTCAACGATAGTCTGGGATAACAGGAATGTAAAATTCAGAGAGGAAAGGTTGGACAGGCTAGGCTTGTATCCGCTGGAATTTAGAAGAGTAAGAGGCGACGTGATTGAAACATGTAAGATTCTGAGGGGTCTTGACAGGGTGGATGTGGAAAGGATGTTTCCCCTTGTGGGAGAATCTAGAACTAGGGGTCACTGTTTAAAAATAAGGGGTCGCCCATTTAAGAGCCGAGGAGAAATCTTTTCTCTGAGGGTCATGAGTCTTTGGAATTCTCTTCCTCAAAAGGCAGTGGAAGCAGAGACTTTGAATATTTTTAAGGCAGAGGTAGATAGATTCTTGATAAGCAAGGGGGTGAAAGGTTATCAGGGGTAGGTGGAAATGTGGAGTAATCAGTTCAGCCATGAGCTTATTGAATGGCGGAGCAGGCTCGAAGGGCCGAGTGGCCTATTCCTATTCCTGCTCCTAATTGGTATATGTATGTTAAAGGTGCTGTAGAAATCCCACTCTCCTGCTCACTCTGACCAACTGGTATTGAACAAAGAACAAAGAAAATTACAGCACAGGAACAGGCCCTTCGGCCCTCCAAGCCTGCGCCGATCCAGATCCTCTCTCTAAACATGTCGCCTATTTTCTAAGGGTCTGTATCTCTTTTCTTCCTGCCCATTCATGTATCTGTCTAGACACATCTTAAAAGACGCCATCGTGCCCGCGTCTACCACCTCCGCTGGCAAGGGGTTCCAGGCACCCACCATCCTCTGCGTAAAGAACTTTCCACGCATATCCCCCCTAAACTTTTCCCCTCTCACTTTGAACTCGTGTCCTCTAGTAATTGAATCCCCCACTCTGGGAAAAAGCTTCTTGCTATCCACCCTGTCTCTGCCTCTCATGATTTTGTACACCTCAATCAGGTCCCCCCTCAACCTCCATCTTTCTAATGAAAATAATCCTAATCTACTCAACCTCTCTTCATAGCTAGCGCCCTCCATACCAGGCAACATCCTGGTGAACCTCCTCTGCACCCTCTCCAAAGCATCCACATCCTTTTGGTAATGTGGCGACCAGAACTGCACGCAGTATTCCAAATGTGGCCGAACCAAAGTCCTATACAACTGTAACATGACCTGCCAACTCTTGTACTCAATACCCCGTCCGATGAAGGAAAGCATGCCGTATGCCTTCTTGACCACTCTATTGACCTGCGTTGCCACCTTCAGGGAACAGTGGACCTGAACACCCAAATCTCTCTGGACATCAATTTTCCCCAGGACTTTTCCATTTACTGTATAGTTCACTCTTGAATTGGATCTTCCAAAATGCATCACCTCGCATTTGCCCTGATTGAACTCCATCTGCCATTTCTCTGCCCAACTCTCCAATCTATCTATATTCTGCTGTATTCTCTGACAGTCCCCTTCACTATCTGCTACTCCACCAATCTTAGTGTCGTCTGCAAACTTGCTAATCAGACCACCTATACTTTCCTCCAAATCATTTATGTATATCACAAACAACAGTGGTCCCAGCACGGATCCCTGTGGAACACCACTGGTCAAACGTCTCCATTTTGAGAAACTCCCTTCCACTGCTACTCTCTGTCTCCTGTTGCCCAGCCAGTTCTTTATCCATCTCGCTAGTACACCTTGGACCCCATGCGCCTTCACTTTCTCCATCAGCCTACCATGGGGAACCTTATCAAACGCCTTACTGAAGTCCATGTATATGACATCGACAGCCCTTCCCTCATCAATCAACTTTGTCACTTCCTCAAAGAATTCTATTAAGTTGGTAAGACATGACCTTCCCTGCACAAAACCATGTTGCCTATCACTGATAAGCCCATTTTCTTCCAAATGGGAATAGATCCTATCCCTCAGTATCTTCTCCAGCAGCTTCCCTACCACTGACGTCAGGCTCACCGGTCTATAATTACCTGGATTATCCCTGCTACCCTTCTTAAACAAGGGGACAACATTAGCAATTCTCCAGTCCTCCGGGACCTCACCCGTGTTTAAGGATGCTGCAAAGATATCTGTTAAGGCCCCAGCTATTTCCTCTCTCGCTTCCCACACTAACCTGGGATAGATCCCATCCGGACCTGGGGACTTGTCCACCTTAATGCCTTTTAGAATACCCAACACTTCCTCCCTCCTTATGCCGACTTGACCCAGAGTAATCAAACATCTGTCCCTAACCTCAACATCCGTCATGTCCCTCTCCTCGGTGAATACCGATGCAAAGTACTCATTTAGAATCTCACCCATTTTCTCTGACTCCACGCATAACTTTCCTCCTTTGTCCCTGAGTGGGCCAATCCTTTCTCTAGTTATCCTCTTGCTCCTTATATATGAATAAAAGGCTTTGGGATTTTCCTTAACCCTGTTTGCTAAAGATATTTCATGACCCCTTTTAGCCCTCTTAATTCCTCGTTTCAGATTGGTCCTACATTCCCGATATTCTTTCAAAGCTTCGTCTTTCTTCAGCCGCCTAGACCTTATGTATGCTTCCTTTTTCCTCTTAGCTAGTCTCACAATTTCACCTGTCATCCATGGTTCCCTAATCTTGCCATTGGACAAGGACAGGTTTCAGTGTAGGAGGCCGAGGGTACATGGAGCCCCTCGAATTGCCCTGTTATTCTCCAGGTTGGGCTCTCCCTGTGGTGCTGGTTAGGCTGATGTTGTCTGAGCTGAATGGGGACATTGACCAACCTGAAGCTGTGGAATGCCTTGACTGATTGCTGGAGGGGCCCCAGCCCATGGAGCTCCGAGCTCGCAGTGAAATGTTGTACTTGGTTGCACATTGAATCTCATTCAATTGCATCAGAGATACATTCGCAGAAAAATTGAAAACCTTTTCCTCGGTAAATTTTTCATTATGGTCCCACCATTCAATTATTGTTATCTGCAAGGAGATGAGAAGACGAATGTCAAAAACATCAGGGATATCAGTCCCAGACAGCATCTAGAGAGAGGTATCAGTGACAGACAGCATCTCGACACAGAGAGAAAACAGTCACAGATAGTGTCTGCAGAGAGAGGAATCAGTCACAGACAGCATCTAGACACAGAGAGATACCAGTCACAGACAGCGTCTAGACACAGAGAGAGGAATCAGTCACAGACAGCATCTAGACACAGAGAGATACCAGTCACAGACAGCGTCTAGACACAGAAAGAGGAATCAATCACAGACAGCATCTACAGAGAGAGAAATCAGTCATAGACAGCGTCCAGACACAGGGAGAGGAATCAGTCACTGACAGCGTCTAGACATAGAGAGAGGAATATGTCACAGACCGCACCTAAACACAGAGAAACGAATCAGTCACAGACAGCATCTAGACACAGGGAGAAAAATCAGACACTGACAGCGTCTAGACCCAGAGAAAAATCAGTCACAGACAGCAGCTACAGAAAGAGGAATCTGTCATAGGCAGTGTCTAGACACAGGGAGAGAAATCATTCACAGACAGCGTCTGGACACTTAGCGAAATTAGTCACAGACAGCATCTACAGCGAGAGGAATCAGCGGCAGAGTCTAGACACAGAGTCTGAGACTTGGTTGAGGGAAGGGCATGATTGGCAACTAAATATCCCAGGATATCGATGCTTCAGGCGGGATAGAGAGGGAGGTAAAAGGGGTGGAGGAGTTGCATTACTGGTCAAAGAGGATATCACAGCTGTGCTGAAGGAGGGCACTATGGAGGACTCGAGCAGTGAGGCAATATGGACAGAACTCAGAAATAGGAAGGGTGCGGTAACAATGTTGGGGCTGTACTACAGGCCTCCCAACAGCGAGCATGAGATAGAGGTACAAATATGTAAACAGATTATGGAAAGATGTAGGAGCAACAGGGTGGTGGTGATAGGAGATTTTAATTTTCCCAACATTGACTGGGATTCACTTAGTGTGAGAGGTCTAGATGGAGCAGAATTTGTAAGGAGCATCCAGGAGGGTTTTCCAGAGCAGTATGTAAATAGTCCAACTCGGGAAGGGGCCATACTGGACCTGGTGTTGGGGAATGAGCCCGGCCAGGTGGTTGAAGTTTCAGTAGGGGACTACTTTGGGAATAGTGATCACAATTCCGTAAGTTTTAGAATACTCATGGACAAAGACGAGAGTGGTCCTAAAGGAAGAGTGCTAAATTGGGGGAAGGCCAACTATACCAAAATTCGGCAGGAGCTGGGGAACGTAGATTGGGAGCAGCTGTTTGAAGATAAATCCACATTTGATATGTGGGAGGCTTTTAAAGAGAGTTGATTAGCGTGCAGGAGAGACATGTTCCTGTGAAAATGAGGGATAGAAATGGCAAGATTAGGGAACCATGGATGACAGGTGAAATTGTGAGACTAGCTAAGAGGAAAAAGGAAGCATACATAAGGTCTAGGCGGCTGATGAAAGACGAAGCTTTGAAAGAATATCGGGAATGTAGGACCAATCTGAAACGAGGAATTAAGAGGGCTAAAAGGGGTCATGAAATATCTTTAGCAAACAGGGTTAAGGAAAATCCCAAAGCCTTTTATTCATATATAAGGAGAAAGAGGGTAACTAGAGAAAGGATTGGCCCACTAAAGGACAAAGGAGGAAAGTTATGCGTGGAGTCAGAGAAAATGGGTGAGATTCTAAACGAGTACTTTGCATCGGTATTCACCGAGGAGAGGGACATGACGGATGTTGAGGTTAGGGACAGATGTTTGATTACTCTAGGTCAAGTCGGCATAAGGAGGGAGGAAGTGTTGGGTATTCTAAAAGGCATTAAGGTGAACAAGTCCCCAGGTCCGGATGGGATCTGTCCCAGGTTAGTGTGGGAAGCGAGAGAGGAAATAGGTGGGGCCTTAACAGATATCTTTGCAACATCCTTAAACACGGGTGAGGTCCCGGAGGACTGGAGAATTGCTAATGTTATCCCCTTGTTTAAGAAGGGTAGCAGGGATAATCCAGGTAATTATAGACCGGTGAGCCTGACGTCAGTGGTAGGGAAGTTGCTGGAGAAGATACTGAGGGATAGGATCTATTCCCATTTGGAAGAAAATGGGCTCATCAGTGATAGACAACATGGTTTTGTGCAGGGAAGGTCATGTCTTACCAACTTAATAGAATTCTTTGAGGAAGTGACAAAGTTGATTGATGAGGGAAGGGCTGTCGATGTCATATACATGGACTTCAGTAAGGCGTTTGATAAGGTTCCCCATGGTAGGCTGATGGAGAAAGTGAAGGCGCATGGGGTCCAAGGTGTACTAGCTAGATGGATAAAGAACTGGCTGGGCAACAGGAGACAGAGAGTAGCAGTGGAAGGGAGTTTCTCAAAATGGAGACGTGTGACCAGTGGTGTTCCACAGGGATCCGTGCTGGGACCACTGTTGTTTGTGATATACATTAATGATTTGGAGGAAAGTATAGGAGGTCTGATTAGCAAGTTTGCAGACGACACTAAGATTGGTGGAGTAGCAGATAGTGAAGGGGACTGTCAGAGAATACAGCAGAATATAAATAGATTGGAGAGTTGGGGAGAGAAATGGCAGATGGAGTTCAAACAGGGCAAATGCGAGGTGATGCATTTTGGAAGATCCAATTCAAGAATGAACTATACAGTAAATGGAAAAGTCCTGGGGAAAATTGATGTCCAGAGAGATTTGGGTGTTCCATCAACAAGAGTGGCTCGGTAGCACCACTACTAACCGAGCCCAAAAGGTCATAGCTGCTAGACTGGGTCTGTGGCAGGTGGTGAGGGAACTAACAAGAAAACATACTTGACCTCGTCCTCACCAATCTGCCTGCTGCAGATACTTCTGTCCATGACTGTGTTGGTAGGAGTGACCACCACACAGTCCTTGTGGAGACGAAGTCCCGCCTTCACATTGAGGATACCGTCCATCGTGTTGTGTGACACTATCAGCTCAAAACTGGGCATCCATAAGACGCTGTGGGCCATCAGCAGCAGCAGAATTGTACTCAACCACAATCTGTAACCTCATGGCCCGGCATATCCCCCACTCTACCATTACCATCAAGCCAGGAAACCAACCCTGATTCAATGAAGAGTGCAGGAGGGCATGCCAGGAGCAACACCAGGCATACCTCAAAATGAGGTGTCAACCTGGTGAAGCTACAACACAGGACTACATGCGTGCCAAACTGCATAAGCAGCATGCAATAGACAGAGCTAAGCGATCCCATTACCAACGGATCAGATCTAAGCTCTGCAGTCCTGCCACATCCAGTCGTGAATGGTGGTAGACAATTAAACAGCTAACTGGGAGGAGGTGGCTCCACAAATATCCCCATCCTCAATGATGGGGGAGCCCAACACATCAGTGCGAAAGATAAGGCAGAAGCATTTGCAACAATCTTCAGCCAGAAGTGCCGAGTTGATGATCCATCTCGGCCTCCTCCTGAGGTCCCCAGCATCACAGATGCCAAACCTCAGCCAATTCGATTCACTCCATGTGATATCAAGAAACGACTGAAGGCACTGGATACTGCAAAGGCTATGAGTCCTGACAATATTCCAGCAATATTACTGAAGACCTGTGCTCCAGAACTTGCCGTGCCCCTAGCCAAGCTGTTCCAGTACAGCTACAACACTGGCATCTACCCTGCAATGTGGAAAATTGCCCAGGTATGTCCTGTACACAAAAAGCAGGACAAGTCCAACCCGGCCAATTACCACCCCATCAGCCTACTCTCAATTATCAGTAAAGTGATGGAAGGTGTCATCAACAGTGCCATCAAGTGGCACTTGCTTAGCAACAACCTGCTCAGTGACACTCAGTTTGGGTTCTGCCAGGGCCACTCAGCTCCTGACCTCATTACAGCCTTGGTTCAAACATGGACAAAAGAGCTGAACTCGAGAGGTGAGGTGAGAGTGACTGCCCTTGACATCAAGACAGCATTTAACCAAGTATGGCATCAAGGAGCCCTACCAAAACTGAGGTCAATGGGAACCAGGGGGAAAACCCTCCGCTGGCTGGAGTCATACCAAGCGCAAAGGAAGATGGCTGTGTTTGTTGGAGGTCAATCATCTGAGCTCCAGGACATCACTGCAGGAGTTCCTCAGGGTAGTGTCCTCGGCCCAACCATCTTCAGCTGCTTCATCAATGACCTTCCTTCAATCATAAGGTCAGAAGTGGGGATGTTCGCTGATGATTGCACAATGTTCAGCACCATTCGTGACTCCTCAGATACTGAAGCAGTCCGTGTAGAAATGCAGCAAGACCTGGACAATATCCAGGCTTGGGCTGATAAGTGGCAAGTAACATTCGCGCCACCCAAGTGCCAGGCAATAACCATCACCAACAAGAGAGAATCTAACCATCTCCCCTTGACATTCAATGGCATTACCATCGCTGAATCCCCCACTATCAACATCCTAGGGGCTACCATTGACCAGAAACTGAACTGGAGTAGCCGTATAAATACCGTGGCTACAAGAGCAGGTCAGAGGCTAGGAATCCTGAGGTGAATAACTCACCTCCTGACTCCCCAAAGCCTGTCCACCATCTACAAGGCACAAGTCAGGAGTGTGATGGAATACTCTCCACTTGCCTGGATGGGTGCAGCTCCAGCAACACTCAAGAAGCTCGACACCATCCAGGACAAAGCAGCCCGCTTGATTGGCACCCCATCTACAAACATTCACTCCCTCCACAACCAACGCACAGTGGCAGCAGTGTGTACCATCTACAAGATGCACTGCAGCACCGCACCAAGGCTCCTTAGACAGCACCTTCCAAACCCGCGATCTCTACCAACTAGAAGGACAAGGGCAGCAAATACATGTGAACACCCCTGAGACTGAGTGAGACCGGCGGTGTTTAAGAAGAGCAGAGACAACGCACCTGAGTTTTGATAAAAAAGCCAACAGTGACATCACAGGAGAGCTGCAAGGTGACTGGTTGGTGAGTAGCAGCTGTTAGAATATCATAAAACTAAGGGGTAAGTTTTTTTTGTTGAAAATAAAACCTCTGGAGATAAGGTGAGTACTACTAAAGTATTTTTTTAAAGAATTTTAGATTGTAGTGGGTAGAACAAGGCCCCTAGTGTAATTAGTATTTTTTAATTAAGGGAGTAACTAATTAATCTAAGGGTAAGTCATGACAGGAGAGCTCAGCCCCATGATCTGCTCCTCCTGCACTATGTGGGAAATCAGGGATGCTTCCAGTGTCCCTAATGACCATGTGTGCAGGAAGTGTATCCATCTGCAGCTACTGACTACCCGCATTAAGGAGCTGGAGCTGCGGGTGGATTCACTGTGGAGCATCCGCAATGCTGAGGATAGCACGTTTAGTGAGGTGGTCACACCGCAGGTAATGGCTGCACAGGCAGAAAAGGGATGGGTGACCACCAGACAGAGTAGTAGGCGCAGGCAGGTAGTGCAGGAGTCCCCTGTGGCCATCCCCCTCTCAAACAGATATACCGCTTTGGATACTGTTGTGGGGAATGACCTCCCAGGGGGAAGCAGCAACAGTCAAGTTCGTGGCACCACGGATGGCTCTGCTGCACAGCAGGGGAGGAAAAGGGTTGGAAGAGCGATAGTGATAGGGGAATTCAATCGTAAGGGGTGCAGATAGGCGTTTCTGTGGCCACAAACGAGACTCCAGGATGGTATGTTGCCTCCCTGGTGCGAGGGTCAAGGATGTCTCGGAGTGGCTGCAGGACATTCTGAAAGGGGAGGGTGAGCAGCCAGAGGTCGTGGTCCATATTGGTACTAACGACATAGGCAGAAAGAAAGATGAGGTCCTGCAAAGTGAATATAGGGAGTTAGACAGAAGGTTAAAAAGCAGGACCTCTAGGGCTGTAATCTCAGGATTACTCCCTGTGCCACGTGCAAGTGAGGGTAGGAATAGGAGGATAAGGCAAATGAATGTGTGGCTGAAGAGCTGGTGTAGGCAGGAGGGCTTCAGCTACTTGGATCAATGGGGTCTCTTCTGGTGCAGAGGTGAACTGTACAAGAGGGACGGGTTGCATCTGAACTGGAAGGGGACCAATATCCTTGCAGGGAGGTTTGCTTGTACCACTCGGGAGGGTTTAAACTAGTCTGGCAGGGGGGTGGGACCCAAAGTAGTAGTCTCTCCGATCAGATAGTTGAGGCAAATGTAGAGGTTAAAGCAAGCAAGTCCAGTAGGCAGGCCGGGCAGGGGCAGGACAGGGAGTGTGGAAGGTCTGGTCGGCTAAACTGCATTTACTTAAATGCAAGAAGCCTTACAGGTAAGGCAGATGAACTCAGAGCATGGATCAGTACATGGGATTGTGATATAGCTATTACGGAAACGTGGTTGAGGGATGGGCAGGGCTGGCAGCTCAATGTTCCGGGGTACCGATGCTTCCGGCGTGACAGAGGTGGAGGTAAGAGAGGAGGGGGAGTTGCACTATTGATTAGGGAGGACATCACGGCAGTACTTAGAGAGGATATCCCGGGGGGAACATCCAGCGAGGCCATATGGGTAGAACTTAGAAATAAGAAAGGGGTGATCACTTTGATGGGATTATACTATAGGCCCCCCAATAGTCAGAGGGAATTGGAGGAGCATATATGTAGGGAAATCACAGATAGGTGTAGGAATTATAGGGTTGTAATAGTAGGTGATTTTAACTTCCCTAATATTGACTGGGACTGCCTTAGTGCGAAGGGATCAGATGGGGAAGAATTTGTTAAGTGTGTCCAGGATAGTTTTCTGAAGCAGTATGTGGATGGCCCTACTAGAGAAGGGGCTACACTTGACCTCCTCTTAGGAAATGAGGATGGGCAGGTGGTTGATGTGTCAGTGGGGGAGCACTTTGGGACCAGTGACCATAACTCTATTTGCTTCAAGATAGTTATGGAAAAGGATAGGACTGGTCCTCAGGTTGAAGTCCTAAATTGGGGGAAGGCTAATTTCGATGGCATCAGACAGGAACTCTCAAAAGTTGAATGGGAGAGGCTGTTTACAGGTAAAGGGACGTCTGGTAAGTGGGAGGCTTTTAAAAGTGAGATAGGAAGAGTTCAGGGCTGACATGTTCCTGTTAGATTGAAGGGCAAGGCTGGCAAGTTTAGGGAACCTTGGTTGACGAGGGATATTGAGGGTCTGGTCAGGACAAAGAAAGAGGCATATGTCAGGTATAGGCAGCTGGGATCAAGCGAGTCCCTCGAGGAGTATAAGGGATGTAGGAGTACACTTAAGGAAATTAGGAGGGTGAAAAGGTGCCATGAGATTTCCCTGGCAGATAAGATAAAGGAGAATCCTAAAAGATTCTATAAGTATATTAAGAGTAAAAGGGTAGCTAGGGAGAGAGTAGGTCCCCTTAAGGATCAGTGTGGCAATCTATGTGTGGAGCCACGGGAAATGGGCGAGGGCTTAAATGAATAATTCTCGTCTGTATTTACCGTGAAGGTCGTGGAAGCTAGTGATTTCAAGGGAGGGAACAGTGATATCCTGGAGCATATCAACATTACAAAGGAGGAGGTGTTGGAGGTTTTGAAGCGCATGAAGGTGGATAAATCCCCAGGGCCTGACCAGGTGTATCCTCGGATGCTCTGGGAAGCAAGGGAGGAGATTGCTGGGGCCCTGGCAGAGATTTTTGTATCATCGTTAGCCACGGGTGAGGTACCGGAAGACTGGAGGATAGCTAATGTTGTGCCTTTATTTAAGAAGGACAGCAGGGATAAGCCAGGGAAACTACAGGCCGGTGAGCCTTACATCAGTGGTGGGAAAGTTATTGGAAAAGATTCTGAGAGACAGGATTTATATGCATTTGGAAAGGCAAGGTCTGATTAGGGATAGTCAGCATGGCTTTGTGCGTGGGAAATCATGTCTCACGAATTTGATTGAGTTTTTCGAGGAAGTGACCAAGAGGATTGACGAGGGCAGGGTGATGGACGTTGTCTACATGGACTTTAGCAAGGCCTTTGACAAGGTCCAAAGAGAAGGACTTGGTGGATGATGAGCCTAGGGAAGGGAGTGGAGATAGTCTCAGTCATCTCATTATCAAAAAGGAGGAGGTGTTGGGTGTCTTGCAAAGCATTAAGGTAGATAAGTCCCCAGGGCCTGATGGGATCTACCCCAGAATACTGAGGGAGGCAAGAGAAGAAATTTCTGGGGCCTTGACAGAAATCTTTGCATCCTCATTGGCTACAGGTGAGGTCCCAGAGGACTGGAGAATAGCCAATGTTGTTCCTTTGTTTAAGAAGGGTAGCAAGGATAATCCAGGAAATTATAGGCCGGTGAGCCTTACGTCAGTGGTAGGGAAATTATTAGAGAGGATTCTTCGGGACAGGATTTACTCCCATTTGGAAACAAACGAACTTATTAGCGAGAGGCAGCATGGTTTTGTGAAGGGGAGGTCGTGTCTCACTAATTTGATTGAGTTTTTTGAGGAAGTGACAAAGATGATTGATGAAGGAAGGGCAGTGGATGTTATCTATATGGACTTCAGTAAAGTCTTTGACAAGGTCCCTCATGGCAGACTGGTACAAAAGGTGAAGTCACACGGGATCAGAGGTGAGCTGGCAAGATGGATACAGAACTGGCTCAGTCATAGAAGACAGAGGGTAACAGTGGAAGGGTGTTTTTCTGAATGGAGGGATGTGACTAGTGGTGTTCCGCAGGGATCAGTGCTGGGACCTTTGCTGTTTGTAGTATATATAAATGATTTGGAGGAAAATGTAGCTGGACTGATTAGTAAGTTTGCGGACGACACAAAGGTTGGTGGAGTTGCGGATAGTGATGAGGATTGTCAGAGGATACAGCAGGATATAGATCGGTTGGAGACTTGGGCGGAGAAATGGCAGATGGAGTTTAATCCGGACAAATGTGAGGAAATGCATTTTGGAAGATCTCATGCAGGTGGGAAGAATACAGTAAATGGCAGAACCCTTAGGAGTATTGACAGGCAGAGAGATCTGGGTGTACAGGTCCACAGGTCACTGAAAGTGACAACGCAGGTGGATAAGGTAGTCAAGAAGGCATACGGCATGCTTGTCTTCATCGGTCGGGGCATAGAGTATAAAAATAGGCAAGTCATGCTGCAGCTGTACAGAACTTTAGTTAGGCCACACTTAGAATATTGCGTGCAATTCTGGACACCACACTACCAGAAGGATGTGGAGGCTTTGGAGAGGGTACAGAAGAGGTTTACCAGGATGTTGCCTGGTCTGGAGGGCATTAGCTATGAGGAGAGGTTGGATAAACTCGGATTGTTTTCACTGGAACGACGGAGGTGGAGGGGCGACATGATAGAGGTTTACAAAGTTATGAGCGGCATGGACAGAGTGGATAGTCAGAAGCTTTTTCCCAGGGTGGAAGAGTCAGTTACTAGGGGACATAGGTTTAAGGTGCGAGGGGCAAAGTTTAGAGGGGATGTGCGAGACAAGTTCTTTACACAGAGGGTGGTGAGTGCCTGGAACTTGCTGCCGGGGGAGGTGGTGGAAGCAGGTACCATAGAGATGTTTAAGAGGCATCTTGACAAATACATGAATAGGATGGGAATAGAGGGATACGGTCCCCGGAAGTGCAGAAGGTTTTAGTTTAGACAGGCATCAAGATCGGCGCAGGCTTGGAGGGCTGAATGGCCTGTTTCTGTGCTGTACTGTTCTTTGTTCTTTGTCCCGCATGGTAGGCTGGTCCAGAAGGTTTGAACACATGGGATCCAGGGTGAGCTAGCCAATTGGATACAAAATTGGCTTGGTGATAGGAGGCAGAGGGTGGTAGTGGAGGATTGTTTTTCAGATTGGAGGCCGGTGACCAGTGGTGTGCCACAGGGATCGGTGCTGGGCCCTCTGTTGTTTATCATATATATTAATGACTTGGATGTGAATGTAGGGGGAATGATCAGTAAGTTTGCAGATGACACCAAAATTGGTGGTATAGTGGAGAGTGAAGAATGTTGTCTAAGGTTATAACAGGATATAGATCAACTGGGAAAGTGGGCAAGGGATTGGCAAATGGAATTTAACACAGACAAGTGTGAAGTGATGCATTTTGGGAAGTTAAACCAGGGCAGGACATATACAGTGAATGGCAGGGCCCTGGGGAGTGTTGTTGAGCAGAGAGACCTTGGGGTGCAAGTACATAGCTCCCTGAAAGTGGCAACGCAGGTAGACAGGGTGGTGAAGAAGGCGTATGGCATGCTTGCCTTCATCGGCCGAGGCATTGAGTACAAGAATTGGGACGTCATGTTACAGTTGTACATAACGTTGGTTAGGCCACATTTGGAGTACTGTGTACAGTTCTGGTCGCCGAAGGAGCGCAGGAGGCTGAGAGGGGACATAATAGAGGGATATAAAATTATGAGAGGCAGAGATAGGGTAGATAGCCAGAGTCTGTTTCCCATGGTAGAGGTGAGTAAAACTAGAGGGCATAGATTTCAGGTGAGAAGGAGGAGGTTTAAAGGGGTAAATTTTTCACACAAAGAATAGTGGGTATCTGGAATGAGCTGCCTGAGGAGGTGGTGGAGGCAGGAACAGTAGTGACATTTAAGAGGCATCTGGACAGGTACTTGAATGAGCAAGGCATAGAGGGATATGGAATTAATGCAGGCAGGTGGGATTAGTATAGATAGGCATTATGGTCGGCATGGACGCGGTGGGCCGAAGGGCCTGTTTCTAAGTTGTACGACTCTATGACCACCACCTGCAAGTTCCCCTCCAAGTCACACACCATCCTGACTTGGAACTATATCACCGTTCCTTCACTGTCGCTGGGTCAAAATCCTGGAACTCCCTTCCTAACAGCACTGTGGGTGTACCTACCCTACATGGACTGCAGTGGTTCAAGAAGGCAGCTCACCACCACCTTCTCAAGGGCAATTAGGGATGGGCAATAAATGCTGGCCTGGCCAGTGATGCGCATATCCCCTGAATGAATAATAAAAAAAAATTATTCACAGATAGCATCTAGACAGAGAGAGGAATCAGTCACAGACAGTGTCTAAACACAGGGAGAGGCCTCAATCACAGACAGAGTCTAGACACAGAGCAAAATTAGTCACAGGCAGCGTCTAGACACAGAGGAATCAGTCACAGGCAGCGTCTAGACACAGAGAGAACAATGTGTCACAGGCAGTTGTCTGCAGAGAGTTGAGTTCAGTCACAGACAGCATGTAGACAAAGAGCCACAAGTCACAGATAGTGTCTGCACAGAGAGAATTCAGTCGCAGACAGTGTCTAGACATACCTGATAGTTAAGGATTGGACCGTTGCAGTTCTTCAGTGGATCCCATCTAAGTTTTTTCTTTTGTAAATCCAGATCTAGAAACTTGGGTTTATCAGGCACTAGAAATGGAAATAATGGGAGAGCAGTCACTGTGAGTTCCTGCACCCAGCTAACATTCGGATAATAAAGAACAAAGAACAAAGAACAGTACAGCACAGGAACAGGCCATTCGGCCCTCCAAGCCTGCGCCGATCTTGATGCCTGCCTAAACTAAAACCTTCTGCACTTCCGGGGCCCATATCCCTCTATTCCCATCCTATTCATATATTTGTCAAGATGTCTCTTAAACGTCGCTATCGTACCTGCTTCCACCACCTCCCCCGGCAGCAAGTTCCAGGCACTCACCACCCTCTGTGTAAAAAACTTGCCTCGCACATCCCCTCTAAACTTTGCCCCTCGCACCTTAAACCTATGTCCCCTAGTAACTGACTCTTCCACCCTGGGAAAAAGCTTCTGACTATCCACTCTGTCCATGCCGCTCATAACTTTGTAACCCTCTATCATGTCGCCCCTCCACCTCCGTCGTTCCAGTGAAAACAATCCGAGTTTATCCAACCTCTCCTCATAGCTAATGCCCTCCAGACCAGGCAACATCCTGGTAAACCTCCTCTGTACCCTCTCCAAAGCCTCCACGTCCTTCTGGTAGTGTGGCGACCAGAATTGCAAGCATTCGGATAATATTGGGAGAGCAGTCACTGTGAGCTCCTGCACCGAGCTAACATTCGGATAATCGTGGACAGGAGCAGGAAAGAGCCAGGCTCCCAGAATCATAGAATGTTTACCACACAGAAAGAGGCCACTTGGCCCACCGTGGATCGATAAACGATCCACTCATTCTAATCCCACCTTCCAGCATTTGGTCCATACCCCTGCAGATTACGGCACTTGAGGTGAATATCCAGACTCCTTTTAAATGAGTTGAGAGTCTCTGCCTCAACTACCCTTTCAGGCAGTGAGTTCCAGACCATCACCACCCTCTGGGTGAAAAAGATTTTCCTCATCTCCCCTCTAATCTTTCTACCAATCACTTTAAATCTATGCCCCCTTGTCATCAACCTCTCTGCTAAGGTGAATAGACCCTTCACCTCCACTCTATTCAGGCCCCTCAAAAATTTTGTACTTTTCAGTCAGATCTCCCCTCAGCCTTCTCTGTTCCAAGGGGAACAACCCCAGCCTATCCAATCTTTCCTCATAGCTGCATTTTTCCAGTCCTGGCAACATCCTCGTAAATCTCCTCTGTACCCTCTCTAGTGCAATTACATCCTTTCTGTAATGAGGTGACCAGAACTGCACACAGTACTCAAGTTGTGGCCGAACCAATGAGTTATACAGTTCCAGCATAACCTCCCTGCTCTTATATTCTATACCTCGGCTAATAAAAGAAAGGATTCCATATGCCTTCTTAACCACCTTATCGACCTGTCCTGCTACCTTCAGGGATGTGTGGACATTCACTCCAAGGTCCCTCACTTCCTCTACACTTCTCAGTATTTTCCCATTAATCATGTTTTCCTTTGCCTTGTTTTACCTCCCCAAATGTATCACCTCACACTTATCCAAGCTGAATTCCATTTGCCACTTTTCTGCCCATCTGACCAGATCATCAATAACTTCCTGTAGCCTACAGCTATCCTCCTCGCTATCTACCACACGTCAATCTTTGTGTCATCTGCAAACGTCTTGATCATGTCCCTACATTTACATCCACATTGTTAATATCCACCACAAAAAACAGGGTACCCAGTACTGAGCCCTGCGGAACACCACTGGAAACAGCCCTCCAGTCGCTAAAACACCTGTCAACAATTACCCTTTGTTTCCTGCCACTGAGCCAATTTTGTATCCACCTTGCTGCATTTCCCTGGATCCCATGAGCTTTTATTTTTTTTAACCAGTCTGCCATGTGGGACCTTGTCAAAAGCCATGTAGACCACATCAACTGCACTACCCTCATCAATCTTCCTTGTTACTTAAAAAAATTCGATCAAGTTTATTTATTTAGAGATACAGCACTGAAACAGGGCCTTCGGCCCACCGAGTCTGTGCCAACCATCAACCACCCATTTATACTAATCCTACATTAATCCCATATTCTCTACCACATCCCCACCATTCTTCTACCACCTACCTACACTAGGGGCAATTTTTCTAATGGCCAATTTACCTATCAACCTGCAAGTCTTTGGCTGTGGGAGGAAACCGGAGCACCCGGAGGAAACTCACGCAGACACAGGGAGAACTTGCAAACTCCACACAGACAGTACTCAGAATCGAACCTGGGTCGCTGGAGCTGTGAGGCTGTGGTGCTAACCACTGCGCCACTATGCTGCACGTCAAACAAGATCTTCCCTTAACAAATCCATGCTGACTATCCTTGACTAACCTGTGCCTTTCTGAGTGACAGTTTATCCTGTGTCTCAGAATAGATTCCAATAATTTGCCCACTACTGAGGTTTGACTGACTGGCCTGTAATTATTCGGACTATCTTTCGCTCCCTTTTTAAACAGAGGTACAACATTAGCAATTCTCCAATCCTCCGGCACCACACCTGTATCCAGTGAGGACTGGAAAATGATGGTCAGACCTTCCTCTGTTTTCTCTCTCGCTTCTTTTAACAGCCCGGGGTACATTTCATCTGGCCCTGGTGGTTTATCAACTTTCAAGAATGCTAATCCCATTAATACTTCCTCTCTTCCTATGTTTCTCACATCCAATCACTTCTCCTTAACTACAATATCTGCATCATCCCCCTCTTTGGTGAAGACAGACACAAAGTATTCATTAAGAACAATACCAACATCTTCCGTCCCTGCACATAGGTTGCCTTCTTGGTCTTTTATGGGCCCTACTCTCTCCTTAGTTATCCTCTTACTCTTAATGTATTGATAAAACATCTTTGGGTTCACCTTGATTTTGCTTGCCAATATTCTTTCATGCCCACTCTTTGCTTTGCTAAGTTCCTTGTTGATTTCACCCCTCCACTTTCTATACTCCTCTCGGCTTTCTGCAGTATTGAGTTCTTGGTGTCGGACATAAGCTTTCCTTTTCTGCCTTATCTTACCCTGTGAGCTCCTTGACATCTATGGGGCTCTAGATTTGGCCGAGTCACCCTTTTCCTTTGTGGGCACTTTTACTCTGAACCCCTTGAATCTCCCCTTTGAATACCTCCCACTGCTCTGTGTAACTCACCTCCTGACTCCCCAAAGCCTGTCCACCATCTACAAGGCACAAGTCAGGAGTGTGATGGAATACTCTCCACTTGCCTGGATGGGTGCAGCTCCAACAACACTCAAGAAGCTCGACACCATCCAGGACAAAGCAGCCCACTTGATTGGCACACCATCCACAAACATTCACTCCCTCCACCACCGACGCACAGTGGCAGCAGCAATGTACCATCTACAAGATGCATTCACCAGGTTTTATAGGAGCATAGGAACACAGGAGCAGGAGTAGGCCATTCAGCCCATCGAGCCTGCCCCACCATTCAGTATGATCATGGTTGATCATCCACTTCAATGTCTTTTTCCCACACTGTTCTCATATCCCTATCCTCAGACAGGACCTTCCAAACCCATGACCTCTTCCACCTCAAATGACAAGAGCAGAAGATGCATGGGGACATCACCACCTGCAAGTTCCCCTCCAAGTCACACACCATCCAGACTTGGAACTATATCGCCATTCCTTCACTGTCGCTGGGTCAAAATCCTGGAACTCCCTTCCTAACAGCACTGTGGATATACCTACCTCACATGGACTGCAGCGGTTCAAGAAGGCAGCTCACCACCACCTTCTCAAGGGCCATTAGGGATGGGCAATAAATGCTGGCCTGGCCAGTGATGCCCACATCCCATGAATGAATAAAAAAAAGTAAAGTAAGTTAAGACGGAAGGGCTGTCGATGTCATATACATGGACTTCAGTAAGGCGTTTGATAAGGTTCCCCATGGCAGGCTGATGGAGAAAGTGAAGGCGCTTGGGGTCCAAGGTGTACTAGCTAGATGGATAAAGAACTGGCTGGGCAACAGGAGACAGAGAGTAGCAGTGGAAGGGAGTTTCTCAAAATGGAGACGTGTGACCAGTGGTGTTCCACAGGGATCCGTGCTGGGACCACTGTTGTTTGTGATATACATAAATGATTTGGAGGAAAGTATAGGTGGTCTGATTAGCAAGTTTGCAGACGACACTAAGATTGGTGGAGTAGCAGATAGTGAAGGGGACTGTCAGAGAATACAGCAGAATATAGATAGATTGGAGAGTTGGGCAGAGAAATGGCAGATGGAGTTCAATCAGGGCAAATGCGAGGTGATGCATTTTGGAAGATCCAATTCAAGAGTGAACTATACAGTAAATGGAAAAGTCCTGGGGAAAATTGATGTCCAGAGAGATTTGGGTGTTCAGGTCCACTGTTCCCTGAAGGTGGCAACGCAGGTAAATAGAGTGGTCAAGAAGGCATACGGCATGCTTTCCTTCATTGGACGGGGCATTGAGTACAAGAGTTGGCAGGTCATGTTACAGTTGTATAGGACTTTGGTTCGGCCACATTTGGAATACTGCGTGCAGTTCTGGTCGCCACATTATCAAAAGGATGTGGATGCTTTGGAGAGGGTGCAGAGGAGGTTCACCAGGATGTTGCCTGGTATGGAGGGCGCTAGCTATGAAGAGAGGTTGAGCAGATTAGGATTATTTTCATTAGAAAGACGGAGGTTGAGGGGGGACCTGATTGAGGTGTACAAAATCATGAGAGGTATAGACAGGGTGGATAGCAAGAGGCTTTTTCCCAGAGTGGGGGTTTCAATTACTAGAGGACACGAGTTCAAAGTGAAAGGGGAAAAGTTTAGGGGGGATATGCGTGGAAAGTTCTTTACGCAGAGGGTGGTGGGCACCTGGAACGCATTGCCAGCGGAGGTGGTAGATGCGGGCACGATGGAGTCTTTTAAGATGTATCTAGACAGATACATGATTGGGCAGGAAGAAAAGAGATACAGAAGCTTAGAAAATAGGCGACATGTTTAGAGAGAGGCTCTGGATCGGCGCAGGCTTGGAGGGCCGAAGGGCCTGTTCCTGTGCTGTAATTATCTTTGTTCTTTGTTCTTTTGTTTGTAAGAAAGTTAAGTTTCTTCCAGTCTTAGGCAGGGATTAACGAGCTGTACTGCAGAGTAGCTGATTAGTTAAGCAGCTAACCAGTCCAATCTGGTTGCTGCAGTTTCAACTTCAAAAAGTATAAATACAGAGGTCTGGGTGCAGCCTGCAAATGGCATGCAAATTGTAAGCTGAGAGCGGAGATATAAGTTTGGTGAGTGGGGAGTTCAGTGAAAGGGTTGGGGGGGAGGAGCTCCTTTTCTTAACATTTTTTAAAACCTTCCAGTATTTGATTCTTGCTTAGGTGCAATGGAAGAAGCTGATTGGCCAGTAACTGGTAAGTTATTCCACTTTCTACATTCGCAATAATTAGTTTGTAAAGCTAAGTTATGGCAGGGTAGCTCGGCCAGGTGGAATGTGCCTCCTGTGGTTTGTGGGAAGTCATGGACACACCACATGTCCTTGAGAAACACATTTGCAGGAAGTGTCACCGGCTGCAGAAGCTTGAGCTCCGGGTTTCGGAACTTGAGCAGCGGCTGGAGTCACTGTGGCACATTCGCGAGGCAGAGAACTACGTGGATAGCACGTTTCAGGAGGTAGTCACACCACAGGTAAGGAGCAAGGAACATGCAGGCAGAGAGGGAATGAGTGAATGCCAGGCAGTCTAAGAGAACCAGAGAGGTAGTGCAGGAGTCCCCTGAGATGATCTCGCTCACGAATCGGTTTTCCATTTTGAATCCTGGTGAGGGTGATGGTTCCTCCGAGGAGTGCAGTTAGAAGCAAGTTTGTGTCACCACAGGTGGCTCAGCTGCACAGGAGGGGAGGAAGAAGAGTGGAAGAGTAGGAGTGACAGGGAATTCGTTAGTTAGAGGAACAGATGGGTGTTTCTGCGGCCGTAAATGTGACTCCAGGAAGGTGTGTTGCCTCCCTTGGTGCCAGAGTCAAGGATGTCACGGAATGGCTGCAGGACATTCTTCTGGGGGAGGGTGAACAGCCAAAGGTCGTGGTCCGCATGGGTACCAATGACATAGGTAGGAAGAGGGATGAGGTCCTGAAAGCAGATTTAAGGGAGCTAGGAAGGAGATTAAAAAATAGCACCTCAAAAGCAGTAATGTCAGGATTACTCCCAGTGCCACATGTTAGTGAGCATAGGAATAGGAGGATTGATTGAATGAACACCTGGCTGGAGAATTGGTGTCGGAGGGAGGGCATCAGATTTCTGAGGCATTGGGACTGGTTCTGGGGCAGGTGGGACCTGTACAAGATAGACAGTGAGAGTGAGAGGGGAAAAGTTTAGGGGGGATATGCGTGGAAAGTTCTTTACGCAGAGGGTGGTGGGTGCCTGGAACGTGTTGCCAGCGGAGGTGGTAGATGTGGGCACGATAGCGTCTTTTAAGATGTATCTTGACAGATACATGAATGGGCAGGAAGTAAAGAGATACAGACCCTTAGAAAATAGGCGACAGGTTTAGATAGAGGATCTGGATCGGCGCAGGCTTGGAGGGCCGAAGGGCCTGTTCCTGTGCTGTAATTTTCTTTGTTCTTTGTTCTTTGACAGGTTGCATCTTAGCAGGACTGGGACTAATATCCTCACAGGAAGATTTGCTAGTGCTGTTGGGAGGGTTTAAACTAAATTGTCAGGGGAATGGGATCCTGAGCGGGAACTCAGATTGGAGGGAAACCAAACGGGAAACTTGTCATGGGTGTGGGAACCAGGAGCAAATATCAGAGAGGAATACCAAGGTGCACAGAATACTGGGGGAGATAGATAGCACAAGAGTAGGAAATAAGAATTTATTAGGTGGGGTCAGAGTAAGGGAGAAAGTAATAATGTCTAAATCAGGGTTAATATGTATGTATGTAAATGCACAGAGTGTGGTTAATAAGACTGAGGATTGGGAGCAGTTTAGAGTTCAGCAAAGGAGGACCAAGGGATTGATTAAGAAGGGGAAAATAGAGTACAAGAGCAAGCTTGCGGGGAACATAAAAACTGACTGTAAAAGTTTCTATAGGTATGTGAAGAAAAAAAGATTGGTGAAGACAAATGTAGGTCCCTGTCAGAAACAGGGGAATTTATTATGGGGAATAAAGAAATGGCTGATCGACAAAATGCATACTTTGGTTCTGTCTTCACAAAGGAGGACACAAATATCATACCAGAAATGTTGGGGAACACAGGGCTTTGTGAGAGAGAGGAACTGAAGGAAATTAGTATTAGTAGAGAAATGGTGTTGGGGAAATTGATGGGATTGAAGGCCGATAAATCTCCAGGGCCTGATGGTCTACATCCCAGAGTATTTAAGGAAGTGGCCCTAGAAATAGTGGATGCATTGGTGGTCGTCATCCAAGATTCTATAGACTCTGGAACAGTTCCTACAGATTGGAGGGTAGCTAATGTAACCCCACTATTTAAAAAGGGAGGTAGAGAGAAATCAGGGATTTATAGACCAGTCAGCCTGACGTCGGTAGTGGGGAAAATTCTAGAGTCCATTATCAAAGATTTTATAGCAGAGCACTTGGAGAACAGTGGTAGAATCGGGCAGAGTCAGCATGGAATTACAAAAGAGAAATCATGCTTGACAAATCGACTAGAATTCTTCAAGGATGTAACGAGTAGAGTTGATGAGGGGGATCCAGTGGATGTGGTTTATTTGGACTTTCAGAAGGCTTTAGACAAAGTCCCACATAAGAGATTAACGTGTAAAATTAAAGCGCATGGGATTGGGGGTAGTGTATTGCAATGGATAGAAAATTGGTTGGTGGACAGAAAACAAAGAGTAGGGATAAATGGGTCTTTTCCCGAATGGTAGGCAGTGACTAGTGAGGTACCGCAGGGATCGGTGCTAGGACCCCAGCTATTCACAATATACATTAATGATTTAGATGAGGGAACTAAATGTAATATCCAACCTCTCCCGTTGATGTTGAGGTTAAGAGGGTGGATGTGCTGGAAATTTTGAAAGACATGAGGACAGATAAAGTCCCCGGGGCCAGACGGGATATACCCAAGGATATTACGGATAGCGAGGGAAGAGATTGCCGCGCCTTTGGCGATGATCTTTGCGTCTTCACTGTCCACTGGAGTAGTACCAGATTATTGGAGGGTGGCAAATGTTATTCCCTTGTTCAAGAAAGGGAATAGGGATAACCCTGGGAATTATAGACCAGTCAGTCTTACGTCGGTAGTGGGCAAATTATTGGAGAGGATTCTGAGAGACAGGATTTATGATTATTTGGAAAAGCATAGTTTGATTAGAGATAGTCAGCATGGCTTTGTGAGGGGCAGGTCATGCCTCACAAGCCTTATTGAATTCTTTGAAGATGTGACAAAACACATTGATGAAGGAAGAGCAGTGGATGTGGTGTATATGGACTTTAGCAAGGCGTTTGATAAGGTTCCCCATGGTAGGCTCATTCAGAAAGTAAGGAGGCATGGGATACAGGGAAATTTGGCTGTCTGGATACAGAATTGGCTGGCCCATAGAAGACAGAGGGTGGTAGTAGATGGAAAGTATTCAGCCTGGAGCTCGGTGACCAGTGGTGTTCCGCAGGGATCTGTTCTGGGACCTCTGCTCTTTGTGATTTTTATAAATGACTTGGATGAGGAAGTGGAAGGCTGGGTTAGCAAGTTTGCCGATGACACGAAGGTTGCTGGAGTTGTGGATAGTGTGGAAGGCTGTTGTAGGTTGCAACGGGACATTGACAGGATGCAGAGCTGGGCTGAGAAGTGGCAGATGGAGTTCAACCTGGAGAAGTGTGAAGTGATTCATTTTGGAAGGTCGAATTTGAATGCGGAATACAGACTTAAAGACAGGATTCTTGGTAGTGTGGAGGAACAGAGGGATCTTGGGGTCCATGTCCATAGATCGCTCAAAGTTGCCACCCAAGTTGATAGGGTTGTTAAGAAGGCGTATGGTGTGTTGGCTTTCATTAACAGGGGGATTGAGTTTAAGAGCCGCGAGGTTATGCTGCAGCTCTATAAGGCCCTGGTTCGACCACACTTGGAATATTGTGTTCAGTTCTGGTCGCCTCATTATAGGAAGGATGTGGAAGCTTTAGAGAGGGTGCAGAGGAGATTTACCAGGATGCTGCCTGGACTGGAGGGCATGTCTTATGAAGAAAGGTTGAGGGAGCTAGGGCTTTTCTCATTGGAGCGAAGAAGGATGAGAGGTGACTTGATAGAGGGGTACAAGATGATGAGAGGCATAGATAGAGTGGATAGCCAGAGACTTTTTCCCAGGGTGGAAAGGGCTATCACCAGGGGGCATAATTTTAAGGTGATTGGAGGAAGGTTTCGGGGAGATGTCAGAGGTAGGTTCTTTACACAGAGAGTGGTGGGTGCGTGGAATACACTGCCAGTGGTGGTAGCAGAAGCAGATACATTAGGGACATTTAAGCGACTCTTGGATAGGTACATGGATGATAGTAGAATGAAGGGTAGGTAGATAGTTTGATCTTAGAGTAGGTTAAAGGGTCGGCACAACATCGTGGGCCGAAGGGCCTGTACAGTGCTGCACTGTTCTATGCTCTATGTTCTGTATGTTCTCTCCTCATAGCTAATGCCCTCCAGACCAGGCAACATCCTGGTAAACCTCTTCTGTACCCTCTCCAAAGCCTCCACGTCCTTCTGGTAGTGTGGCGACCAGAATTGCACGCAATATTCTAAGTGTGGCCTAACTAAAGTTCTGTACAGCTGCAGCATGACTTGACAATTTTTATACTCTATGCCCCGACCGATGAAGGTAAGCGTGCCGTAAGCCTTCTTGACTACCTTATCCACCTGCGTTGCCACTTTCAGTGACCTGTGGACCTGTACACCCAGATCTCTCTGCCTGTCAATACTCCTAAGGGTTCTGCCATTGACTGTATACTTCCCACCTGTATTAGACCTTCCAAAATGCATTACCTCACATTTGTCCGGATTAAACTCCATCTGCCAAAACATGGTTTTGTGCAGGGAAGGTCATGTCTTACCAACTTAATAGAATTCTTTGAGGAAGTGACAAAGTTGATTGATGAGGGAAGGGCTGTCGATGTCATATACATGGACTTCAGTAAGGCGTTTGATAAGGTTCCCCATGGCAGGCTGATGGAGAAAGTGAAGGCGCATGGGGTCCAGGGTGTACTAGCGAGATGGATAAAGAACTGGCTGGGCAACAGGAGACAGAGAGTAGCAGTGGAAGGGAGTTTCTCAAAATGGAGACGTGTGACCAGTGGTGTTCCACAGGGATCCGTGCTGGGACCACTGTTGTTTGTGATATACATAAATGATTTGGAGGAAAGTATAGGTGGACTGATTAGCAAGTTTGCAGACGACACTAAGATTGGTGGAGTAGCAGATAGTGAAGGGGACTGTCAGAGAATACAGCAGAATATAGATAGATTGGAGAGTTGGGCAGAGAAATGGCAGATGGAGTTCAATCAGGGCAAATGCGAGGTGATGCATTTTGGAAGATCCAATTCAAGAGTGAACTATACAGTAAATGGAAAAGTCCTGGGGAAAATTGATGTCCAGAGAGATTTGGGTGTTCAGGTCCACTGTTCCCTGAAGGTGGCAACGCAGGTCAATAGAGTGGTCAAGAAGGCATACGGCATGCTTTCCTTCATCAGACGGGGTATTGAGTACAAGAGTTGGCAGGTCATGTTACAGTTGAATAGGACTTTGGTTCGGCCACATTTGGAATACTGCGTGCAGTTCTGGTCGCCACATTACCAAAAGGATGTAAATGCTTTGGAGAGGGTGCAGAGGAGGTTCACCAGGATGTTGCCTGGTATGGAGGGCGCTAGCTATGAAGAGAGGTTGAACAGATTAGGATTATATTCATTAGAAAGAAGGAGGTTGAGGGGGGACCTGATTGAGGTGTACAAAACCATGAGAGGCAGAGACAGGGTGGATAGCAAGAAGCTTTTTCCCAGAGTGGGGGATTCAATTACTAGGGGTCACGAGTTCAAAGTGAGAGGGGAAAAGTTTAGGGGGGATATGCGTGGAAAGTTCTTTACGCAGAGGGTGGTGGGTGCCTGGAACGCGTTGCCAGCGGAGGTGGTAGACGCGGGCACGATAGCGTCTTTTAAGATGTATCTAGACAGATACATGAATGGGCAGGAAGCAAAGAGATACAGACCCTTAGAAAATAGGCGACATGTTTAGATAGAGGATCTGGATCGGCGCAGGCTTGGAGGGCCGAAGGGCCTGTTCCTGTGCTGTAATTTTCTTTGTTCTTTTCTTCTTTGTTCTTTGCCATTTCTCCGCCCAAGTCTCCAACCGATCTGACAATCCTCATCATTATCCGCATCTCCACCAACCTTTGTGTCGTCCGCAAACTTACTAATCAGACCAGCTACATTTTCCTCCAAATCATTTATATATCCTACAAAGAGCAAAGGTCCCATCACTGATCCCTGTGGAACACCACTAGTCACATCCCTCCATTCAGAAAAACACCCTTCCACTGTTACCCTCTGTCTTCTATGACCGAGCCAGTTCTGTATCCATCTTGCCAGCTCACCTCTGATCCCGTGTGACTTCACCTTTTGTACCAGTCTGCTATGAGGGGCCTTGTCAAAGGCTTTACTGAAGTCCATATAGATAACATCCACTGCCCTTCCTTCATCAATCCTCTTTGTCACTTCCTCAAAAAACTCAAATCAAATTAGTGAGACACGACCTCCCCTTCACAAAACCATGCTGCCTCTCGCTAATAAGTTTGTTTGTTTCCAAATGGGAGTAAATCCTGTCCCGAATAATCCTCTCTAATAATTTCCCTACCACTGACGTAAGGCTCACCGGCCTATAATTTCCTGGATTATCCTTGCTACCCTTCTTAAACAAAGGAACACCATTGGCTATTCTCCAGTCCTCTGGGACCTCACCTATAGCCAATGAGGATGCAAAGATTTCTGTCAAGGTCCCAGCAATTTCTTCCCTTGCCTCCCTCAGTATTCTGGGGTAGATCCCATCAGGCCCTGGGGACTTATCTACCTTTAATGCTTTGCAAGACACCCAACACCTCCTCCTTTTTCATAATGGGATGACTGAGACTATCTTCACTCCCTTCCCTAGGCTCATCATCCACCAAGTCCTTCTCTTTGGTGAATACTGATGCAAAGTACTCATTTAGTACCTCGCCCATTTCCTCTGTCTTCACACATAGATTCCCTTCTCTGTCCTTGAGTGGGCCAACCCTTTCCCTCGTTACCCTCTTGCTCTTTATATACGTATAAAAAGCCTTGGGATTCTCCTTAATCCTGTTTGCCAATGACTTTTCATAACCCCTTTTAGCCCTCCTGACTCCTTGCTTAAGTTCCTTCCTACTGTCTTTATATTCCTCAAGGGCTTCGTCTGTTCCTAGCCTTCCAGCCCTTACGAATGCTTCCTTTTTCTTTTTGACTCGGCTCACAATATCCCGCGTTATCCAAGGTCCCGAAACTTGCCAAACTTATCCTTCTTCCTCACAGGAACATGCTGGTCCTGGATTCTAATCAACTGACGTTTGAAAGACTCCCACATGTCAGATGTTGATTTACCCTCAAACAGCCGCCCCCAATCGAAATTCTTCAGTTCCTGCCTAATATTGTTATAATTAGCCTTCCCCAAATTTAGCACCTTCACCCGAGGAATACTCTTATCCTGATCCACAAGTACCTTAAAACTTACGGAATTATGGTCACTGTTCCCGAAATTCTCCCCTACTGAAACTTCGATCACCTGGCCGGGCTCATTCCCCAATACCAGGTCCAGAATGGCCCCATCCCTAGTTGGACTATCTACATACTGTTTCAAGAAGCCCTCCTGGATGCTGCTCACAAATTCTGCCCCATCCAAGCCCCTAGCACTAAGTGAGTCCCAGTCAATATTGGGGAAGTTAAAATCACCCAGCACTACAACCCTGTTACCTTTACATCTTTCCAAAATCTGTCTACATATCTGCTCCTCTACCTCCCGCTGGCTGTTGGGAGGCCTGTAGAAAACCCCCAACATCGTGACTGCACCCTTCCTATTCCTGAGCTCCACCCATATTGCCTCGCTGCATGACCCCTCCGAGGTGTCCTCCCACAGTACAGCTGTGATATTCTCCTTAACCAGTAATGCAACTCCCCCACCCCTTTTACATCCCCCTCTATCCCGCCTGAAGCTTCTAAATCCTGGAACATTTAGCTGCCAATCCTGTCCTTCCCTCAACCAAGTCTCTGTAATAGCAACAACATCATAGTTCCAAATACTAATCCAAGCTCTAAGTTCATCTGCCTTACCTGTTATACTTCTCACATTGAAACAAATGCACTTCAGACCACCAGTCCCGCTGTGCTCAGCAACATCTCCCTGCCTGCTCTTCCTCTTAGTCTTACTGGCCTTATTTACTCGTTCCCCCTCATTTATTTCACCAGATGTCCTACTGCTCTGGTTCCCACCCCCCTGCCACACTAGTTTAAACCCTCCCGAGTGACACTAGCAAACCTCGCAGCCAGGATATTTGTGCCACTCCAGTTTAGATGCAACCCGTCCTTCTTGTACAGGTCCCATCTGTCCCTGAAGAGATCCCAATGGTCCAGATATCTGAAACCCTCCCTCCTGCACCAGCTGTTCAGCCACGTGTTTAGCTGCACTATCTTCCTATTTCTAGCCTCACTGGCACGTGGCACAGAGAGTAATCCCAAGATTACAACCCTAGAGGTCCTGTCTTTTAACTTACTACCTAACTCCCTAAACTCCCCCTGCAGGACCTCATCACTCTTCCTGCCTATGTCATTGGTACCGATGTGTACGCAACCTCTGGCTGTTCACCCTCCCCCTTCAGAATGCCCCCTGTCCGTTCAGAGACATCCTTGACCCTGGCACCAGGGAGGCAACATACCATCCTGGAGTCTCTTTCACTTCCACAGAAGAGCCGATCTGTGCCCCTGACTATAGAGTCCCCTATAACTATTGCTCTTCTGCGCTTTGTCCCTCCCTGCTGAACAACAGTGCCAGCCGTGGTGCCACTGCTCTGGCTGCTGCTGTTTTCCCCTGATAGGCCATCCCCCCCCAACAGTATCCAAAACGGTATACTTGTTAGAGAGGGGGATAACCACAGGGGATTCCTGCACTGACTGCCTGCCCCTTCTAGCGGTCACCCATCTATCTGCCTGCACCTTGGGTGTAACCACTTCTCTAAAACTCCTGTCTATGATGCTCTCTGCCACCTGCATGCTCCTAAGTGCATCCAGTTGCCGCTCCAACCGATCCATGCGGTCTGTGAGGAGCTGCAACTGGGTACACTTCCTGCAGATGTAATCGTCCGGAACGCTGGAAGCGTCACAGACCTCCCACATCTCACAGGTGAAGCACTTCACCCCTCTAACTGACATTTCTAGCACTAATTAAATTAATTTAAGATAAATAAATACTTATTAAATCCTTACTAAATTGTTAGAACTATATGGTCCCTAGTGCTAGATTCCTATTATAAATATTAAATGCTAACTAACTGCAGTAATCTCCTCCCTCTGGTTTAGTTACTCTACTTATTAATTAGTTAATTAGGGTTTTAATCAATTTTTATCAATGTTTTATTTTCAAATTCAGTAAAAGAAAATTCCCTAACAGCCAATCAGGTCACAGCTTTCCTGTGACGTCACTTTGTTTTTTTTACCAGAGGTAAGTTTTTTATAATTACCGGTCTGGAACTCTGCCCTCCGAATCTTCTCCCAGTCAGCTGTGCTCTTTGGAAGCTCTGGGCTCCCCTCACTCTGAGGACAGGTAGGAAATGAAAGGAGCTCCTAGCTCCCTCCTTACCGAACTTCCTCACTTACCAAACTTCCACAGTAGCACTCTAATGCAACCCAGGTCGGCACTCTAAGATGGCTCACTTTTATACTGACTGACTCTAGCCCCCTGAAAACTGGTTTAAACCAATTCTCTAATTAACATGGAGCAGCTGCAAGCAGAGCCTGAGTGAACCCTGTTTAAAGCTGGTCTAAAACTCACCTTCCCCAACCCTAACAGCAACTGTTAAGTTGATCTGCTAAACAAAAGACAGATTAGATTTAAGATAAAATTAAGGGTGGCACAGCGGCGCAGTGGTTAGCACCGCAGCCTCACAGCTCCAGCGACCCGAGTTCAATTCTGGGTACTGCCTGTGTGGAGTTTGCAAGTTCTCCCTGTGTCTGCGTGGGTTTCCTCTGGGTGCTCCGGTTTCCTCCCACATGCCAAAAAAAGACTTGCAGGTTTACAGGTAAATTGGCCATTATAAATTGCCCCTGGTATAGGTAGGTGGTAGGGAAATATAGGGACAGGTGGGGATGTGGTAGGAATATGGAATTAGTGTAGGATTAGTATAAATGGGTGAATGATTTCGGCACAGACTCGGTGGGCCGAAGGGCCTGTTTCAGTGCTGTATCTCTAAACTAAACTAAACCCTTAATTATCCTCACTTACCAAACTTCCACTGGAGCACTCTACTGCAACCCAAGTCAGCACTCCAGTGGCTGATTAACTAAATGCATACTTTGGTTCTGTCTTCACAAAGGAGGACACAAATATCATACCAGAAATGTTGGGGAACACAGGGCTTAGTGAGAGAGGAACTGAAAGAAATCAGTATTAGTAGAGAAATGGTGTTGGAGAAATTGATGGGATTGAAGGCCGATAAATCCCCAGGGCCTGATAATCTGCATCCCAGAGTACTTAAGGAAGTGGCCCTAGAAATAGTGGATGCATTGGTGGTCATCTCCCAAGATTCTATAGACTCTAGAACAGTTCATACAGATTGGAGGGTAGCTAATGTAAGCCCACTATTTAAAAAGGGCGGTACAGAGAAAGCAGGGAATTATAGACCAGTCAGCCTGACGTCGGTAGTGGGGAAAATTCTAGAGTCCATTATCAAAGATTTTATAGCAAAGCACTTAGAGAACAGTGGTAGAATCGGGCAGAGTCAGCATGGAATTACGAAAGGGAAATCATGCTTGACAAATCGACCAGAATTCTTCGAGGATGTAACTAGTAGAGTTGATGAGGGGGAGCCAGTGGATGTGGTTTATTTGGACTTTCAGAAGCTTTCGACAAAGTCCCACATAGATTAGCCTGTAAAATTAAAGCGCATGGGATTGGGGGTAGTGTACTGCGATGGATAGAAAATTGGTTGTCAGACAGGAAACAGAGTAGGGATAAATGGGTCTTTTTCCGAATGACAGGCAGTGACTAGTGGGGTACAGCAGGGATCGGTGCTAGGACCCCAGCTATTCACAATATATATTCATGATTTAGATGAGGGAACTAAATGTAATATCTCCAAATTTGCAGATGACACAAAACTGGGTGGGAGGGTGAGTTGTGAGGAGGATGCAGAGAGGCTTCAGGGTGATTTGGACAAGTTGAGTGAGTGGGCTAATGCATGGCAGATGCAGTATAATGTGGATAAATGTGAGGTTATCCACTTTGGTAGCAAAAACAGGAAGGCAGATTATTATCTGAACGGCTATAAACTGAGAGAGGAGAATATGCAGTGAGACCTGGGTGTTCTCGTACACCAGTCGCTGAAGGTAAGCATCAGGTGCAACAGGCGGTAAAAAAGGCAAATGGTATGTTGGCCTTCATAGCGAGAGGATTCGAGTACAGGAGCAGGGATGTCTTGCTGCAATTATACAGGGCCTTGGTGAGGCCACACCTGGAATATTGTGTGCAGTTTTGGTCTCCTTATCTGAGGAAGGATGTTCTTGCTATAGAGGGAGTGCAGAGAAGGTTTACCAGACTGATTCCTGGGATGGCGGGACTGATGTATGAGGAGAGATTGAGTTGGTTAGGATTATATTCGTTGGAGTTCAGAAGAGTGAGGGGGGAATCTCATAGAAACCTATAAAATTCTAACAGGACTTGACAGGGTAGATGCAGGAAGGATGTTCCCGATGGTGGGGGTGTCCAGAACCAGGGGTCATAGTCTAAGGATATGGGGTAAACCTTTCAGGACTGAGATGAGGAGAAATGTCTTCACCCAGAGAGTGGTGAACCTGTGGAATTCGCTCCCACAGAAAGCAGTTGAGGCCAAAAGTTTGTGTGTTTTCAAGAAGGAGTTAGATAAAGCTCTTGGGGTGAAAGGGATCAAAGGGTATGGGGAGAAAGCGGGAACAGGTTACTGAGTTGGATGATCAGCCATGATCATAATGAATGGCAGAGCAGGCTCGAAGGGCCGAATGGCCTACCCCTGCTCCTATTTTCTATGTTTCTATGTGTGTGGGGGGTGTCGGGGGTGTGCGGGGGTGGGGGGTGTTGGGGTGGATGGGGGTGTTGGGTGGCAGGTGTGGGGGGTGTTGGGGTGGATGGGGGTGTCAGGTGGGTGTCAGGGGGGTGTCTGAGTCAATGCTGACTGATCACTTGGCTCCGCCTGTATGATCCACATTGACTCCTGGTTCTCCTGAGATTCTGCAGCTTCGGCCCCGGAGACTCCCTGTGGAAACAGGAGGAGTTGGGAATCTCCACCCACATTCCTTCAGCCTTTAACTGGTTCTCACCTCCTTCAGTTGTGTTCACCTCCAAGGTGTGAATTTCCTTTCTCTGCTCCAATTTCCGTCCGTAATTCCATCTCCCAACGTCAGCTCCATAACGGGAATGTGAGGCAATGTCAGAATAAAGCACGGAGAGAATGGTTCGATACCGGGAGAAGGGATAGAGTTTCTTACACATCAACTCCTGATTAACTGAGTTCCTGAATGGCTGAGACCTCACACGGGCCGGTGAGTAATGGGACATTCTGCACTTGTCTCCATAACGTTCCACCAAATCACACCTCAGTTCCACTGTCAGAGTGCCAGTAATCCATGTCTTCACTGTGTAATATCCACGCACCGTGATACTGTCAGCTGTTGAAGATGTATTGATGAGACGAAACACCACCTCCCCTGCAACGTAATAAGAAAAAAGGAAAAAACTTGGCACAAGAAAATTACAGCATTCAGTGAGAGTACAGTTCACAAATACTCACACCCCGATTAACTGCAGGGTTACAGGGTGGTCCCAGTACCTCGTTGTACTGAGGGAGTGCTGCACTGTCGGATGGTCAGTACTGAAGGAGTGCTGCACTGTGGGAGGGTCAGTACTGAGGGAGTGCTGCACTGTCGGAGGGTCAGTACTGAGGGAGTGCTGCACTGTCAGAGGTTCAGTACTGAGGGAGTGCTGCACTGTCAGAGGTTCAGTACAGAGGGAGTGCTGCACTGTCGGATGGTCAGTACTGACGAAGTGCTGCACTGTCAGAGGTTCAGTACAGAGGGAGTTCTGCACTGTCAGAGGGTCAGTACTGAGGGAGTGCTGCACTGTCAGAGTTTCAGTACTGAGGGAGTGCTGCACTGTCAGAGGTTCAGTACAGAGGGAGTGCTGCACTGTCGGATGGTCAGTACTGAGGGAGTGCTGCACAGTCAGAGGGTCAGTACTGAGGGAGTGCTGCACTGTCAGAGGTTCAGTACAGAGGGAGTGCTGCACTGTCGGATGGTCAGTACTGACGAAGTGCTGCACTGTCAGAGGTTCAGTACAGAGGGAGTTCTGCACTGTCAGAGGGTCAGTACTGAGGGAGTGCTGCACTGTCAGAGGTTCAGTACTGAGGGAGTGCTGCACTGTCAGAGGTTCAGTACAGAGGGAGTGCTGCACTGTCGGATGGTCAGTACTGAGGGAGTGCTGCACAGTCAGAGGGTCAGTACTGAGGGAGTGCTGCACTGTCAGAGGTTCAGTACAGAGGGAGTTCTGCACTGTCAGAGGGTCAGTACTGAGGGAGTGCTGCACTGTCAGAGGTTCAGTACTGAGGGAGTGCTGCACTGTCAGAGGTTCAGTACAGAGGGAGTGCTGCACTGTCGGAGGTTCAGTACTGAGGGAGTGCTGCACTGTCGGAAGGTCAGTACTGAGGAAGTGCTGCACTGTCAGAGGGTCAGTACTGAGGGAGTGCTGCACTGTCGGAGGGTCAGGACTGAGGGTGGCACTGTCGGAGGGTCAGTACTGAGGGAGTGCTGCACTGTCGGAGGGTCAGTACTGAGGGAGTGCTGCACTGTCAGAGGGTCCGTACTGAGGGAGTGCTGCACTGTCGGAGGGTCAGTACTGAGGGAGTGTGGCACTGTCGGAGGGTCAGTACAGAGGGAGTGCTGCACTGTCGGAGGGTCCGTACTGAGGGAGTGCTGCACTGTCGGAGCGTCAGTACTGAGGGAGTGCTGCACTGTTGGAGGGTCCGTACTGAGGGACTCCTGCACTGTCGAAGTGTCAGTACTGAGGGAGTGCTGCACTATCGGAGGGTCCGTACTGAGGGAGTGCTGCATTGTTGGAGGATCAGTACTGAGGGAGTGCTGCACTGTCGGAGGGTCAGTACAGAGGGATTGCTGCACTGTCGGAATGTCAGGACTGAGGGAGTGCTGTACTGTCAGAGGGTCTGTACTGAGGAAGTGCTGCACTGTCGGAGCTTCAGTACTGAGGGAGTGCTACACTGTCGGAGGGTCCGTACTGAGGGAGTGCTGCACTGTCGGAGGGTCCGTACTGAGGGACTGCTGCACTGTCGAAGTGTCAGTACTGAGGGAGTGCTGCACTGTCAGAGGGTCAATACTGAGGGAGTGCTGCACTGTGGGAGCGTCAGTAGTGAGGGAGTGCTGCACTGTCGGAGGGTCAGTACTGAGGGAGAGCTGCACTGTCGGAGGCTCCGTACTGAGGGAGAGCTGCACTGTCGGAGGGTCCGTACTGAGGTAGTGCTGCACTGTCGGAGGGTAATTACTGAGGGTGTGTGGCACTGTCGGAGGTTCCGTACTGAGGGAGTGCTGCACTGTCGGAGGGACCGTGCTGAGGTAGTGCTGCACTGTCGGAGGGTCAGTACTGAGGGAGAGCTGCACTGTCGGAGGCTCCGTACTGAGGGAGAGCTGCACTGTCGGAGGGTCCGTACTGAGGTAGTGCTGCACTGTCGGAGGGTAATTACTGAGGGTGTGTGGCACTGTCGGAGGCTCCGTACTGAGGGAGTGCTGCACTGTCGGAGGGACCGTGCTGAGGTAGTGCTGCACTGTCGGAGGGTCAGTACTGAGGGTGTGTGGCACTGTCGGAGGGTCCGTACTGAGGGAGAGCTGCACTGTCGGAGGGTCAGTACTGAGGAAGTGCTACACTGTCGGAGGGTCAGTACTGAGGGAGTGCTGCACTGTCGGAGGGCCAGTACTGAGGGAGTGCTGCACTGTCAGAGGGTCAGAACTGAGGGAGTGCTGCACTGTCGGAGGGTTAGTACTGTGGGAGCGCTGCACTGTCGGAGGGTCAGTACTGAGGGAGTGCTGCACCGTCGGAGGGTCAGTACTGAGGGAGTGCTGCACTGTCAGAGGGTTAGTACTGAGGGAGTGATGCACTTTCAGAGGGTAAGTACTGTGGGAGTGCTGCACTGTCAGAGGGTTAGTACTGAGGGAGTGCTGCACTGTCGGAGGGTCAGTACTGAGGGAGGGCTGCATTGTCGGAGGGTCAGTACTGAGGGAGTGCTGCACTGTCGGAGGGTCCGTACTGAGGGAGTGCTGCACTGTCGGAGGGTCAGTACTGAGGGAGTGCTGCACTGTCGGAGGGTCCGTACTGAGGGAGTGCTGCACTGTCCGAGGGTCAGTACTGAGGGAGTGCTGCACTGTCGGAGGGTCTGTACTGAGGGAGAGCTGCACTGTCGGAGGGTCAGTACTGAGGGAGTGCTGCACTGTCGGAGGGTCTGTACTGAGGGAGAGCTGCACGATCGGAGGGTCAGCACTGAGGGTGTGTGGCACTGTCGGAGGGTCCGTACTGAGGGAGTGCTGCACTGTCGGAGGGTCCGTACTGAGGGAGTGCTGCACTGTCGGAGGGTGAGTACTGAGGGAATGCTGCACTGTCAGAGGGTTCGTACTGAGGGAGTGCTGCACTGTCGGAGAGACCGTACTGAGGGAGTGCTGCACGGTCAGAGGGTCAGTTCTGAGGGAGTGCTGCACTATCAGAGGGTCAGGACTGAGTGAGTGTGGCACTGTCGGAGGGACCGTACTGAGGGAGTGCTGCACTGTCACAGGGCCAGTTCTGAGGCAGTGCTGAACTGTCAGAGGGTCAGTACTGAGGGAGTGCTGCACTGTCGGAGAGATCGTACTGAGGGAGTGCTGCACTGTCAGAGGGTCAAACTGAGTGAGTGCGGCACTGTCGGAGGGACCGTACTGAGGGAGTGCTGCACTGTCAGAGGGTCAGTACTGAGGGAGTGCTGCACTGTGGGAGCGTCAGTAGTGAGGGAGTGCTGCACTGTCGGAGGGTCAGTACTGAGGGAGTGCTGCACTGTCAGAGGGTGAGCACTGAGGAAGTGCTACACTGTCGGAGGGTCAGTACTGAGGGAGCGCTGCACTGTCGGAGGGCCAGTACTGAGGGAGTGCTGCACTGTCGGAGGGTCAGTACTGAGGGAGTGCTGCACTGTCGGAGGGTCAGTACTGATGGAGAGCTGCACTGTCGGAGGCTCCGTACTGAGGGAGAGCTGCACTGTCGGAGGGTCCATACTGAGGTAGTGCTGCACTGTCGGAGGGTCATTACTGAGGGTGTGTGGCACTGTCGGAGGTTCCGTACTGAGGGAGTGCTGCACTGTCGGAGGGTCCGTACTGAGGTAGTGCTGCACTGTCGGAGGGTCAGTACTGAGGGTGTGTGGCACTGTCGGAGGGTCCGTACTGAGGGAGTGCTGCACTGTCGGAGGGTCCGTACTGAGGGAGTGCTGCACTGTCGGAGCGTCAGTACTGAGGGAGTGCTGCACTGTTGGAGGGTCCGTACTGAGGGACTCCTGCACTGTCGAAGTGTCAGTACTGAGGGAGTGCTGCACTATCGGAGGGTCCGTACTGAGGGAGTGCTGCATTGTTGGAGGATCAGTACTGAGGGAGTGCTGCACTGTCGGAGGGTCAGTACAGAGGGATTGCTGCACTGTCGGAATGTCAGGACTGAGGGAGTGCTGTACTGTCAGAGGGTCTGTACTGAGGAAGTGCTGCACTGTCGGAGCTTCAGTACTGAGGGAGTGCTACACTGTCGGAGGGTCCGTACTGAGGGAGTGCTGCACTGTCGGAGGGTCCGTACTGAGGGACTGCTGCACTGTCGAAGTGTCAGTACTGAGGGAGTGCTGCACTGTCAGAGGGTCAATACTGAGGGAGTGCTGCACTGTGGGAGCGTCAGTAGTGAGGGAGTGCTGCACTGTCGGAGGGTCAGTACTGAGGGAGAGCTGCACTGTCGGAGGCTCCGTACTGAGGGAGAGCTGCACTGTCGGAGGGTCCGTACTGAGGTAGTGCTGCACTGTCGGAGGGTAATTACTGAGGGTGTGTGGCACTGTCGGAGGTTCCGTACTGAGGGAGTGCTGCACTGTCGGAGGGACCGTGCTGAGGTAGTGCTGCACTGTCGGAGGGTCAGTACTGAGGGAGAGCTGCACTGTCGGAGGCTCCGTACTGAGGGAGAGCTGCACTGTCGGAGGGTCCGTACTGAGGTAGTGCTGCACTGTCGGAGGGTAATTACTGAGGGTGTGTGGCACTGTCGGAGGCTCCGTACTGAGGGAGTGCTGCACTGTCGGAGGGACCGTGCTGAGGTAGTGCTGCACTGTCGGAGGGTCAGTACTGAGGGTGTGTGGCACTGTCGGAGGGTCCGTACTGAGGGAGAGCTGCACTGTCGGAGGGTCAGTACTGAGGAAGTGCTACACTGTCGGAGGGTCAGTACTGAGGGAGTGCTGCACTGTCGGAGGGCCAGTACTGAGGGAGTGCTGCACTGTCAGAGGGTCAGAACTGAGGGAGTGCTGCACTGTCGGAGGGTTAGTACTGTGGGAGCGCTGCACTGTCGGAGGGTCAGTACTGAGGGAGTGCTGCACCGTCGGAGGGTCAGTACTGAGGGAGTGCTGCACTGTCAGAGGGTTAGTACTGAGGGAGTGATGCACTTTCAGAGGGTAAGTACTGTGGGAGTGCTGCACTGTCAGAGGGTTAGTACTGAGGGAGTGCTGCACTGTCGGAGGGTCAGTACTGAGGGAGGGCTGCATTGTCGGAGGGTCAGTACTGAGGGAGTGCTGCACTGTCGGAGGGTCCGTACTGAGGGAGTGCTGCACTGTCGGAGGGTCAGTACTGAGGGAGTGCTGCACTGTCGGAGGGTCCGTACTGAGGGAGTGCTGCACTGTCCGAGGGTCAGTACTGAGGGAGTGCTGCACTGTCGGAGGGTCTGTACTGAGGGAGAGCTGCACTGTCGGAGGGTCAGTACTGAGGGAGTGCTGCACTGTCGGAGGGTCTGTACTGAGGGAGAGCTGCACGATCGGAGGGTCAGCACTGAGGGTGTGTGGCACTGTCGGAGGGTCCGTACTGAGGGAGTGCTGCACTGTCGGAGGGTCCGTACTGAGGGAGTGCTGCACTGTCGGAGGGTGAGTACTGAGGGAATGCTGCACTGTCAGAGGGTTCGTACTGAGGGAGTGCTGCACTGTCGGAGAGACCGTACTGAGGGAGTGCTGCACGGTCAGAGGGTCAGTTCTGAGGGAGTGCTGCACTATCAGAGGGTCAGGACTGAGTGAGTGTGGCACTGTCGGAGGGACCGTACTGAGGGAGTGCTGCACTGTCACAGGGCCAGTTCTGAGGCAGTGCTGAACTGTCAGAGGGTCAGTACTGAGGGAGTGCTGCACTGTCGGAGAGATCGTACTGAGGGAGTGCTGCACTGTCAGAGGGTCAAACTGAGTGAGTGCGGCACTGTCGGAGGGACCGTACTGAGGGAGTGCTGCACTGTCAGAGGGTCAGTACTGAGGGAGTGCTGCACTGTGGGAGCGTCAGTAGTGAGGGAGTGCTGCACTGTCGGAGGGTCAGTACTGAGGGAGTGCTGCACTGTCAGAGGGTGAGCACTGAGGAAGTGCTACACTGTCGGAGGGTCAGTACTGAGGGAGCGCTGCACTGTCGGAGGGCCAGTACTGAGGGAGTGCTGCACTGTCGGAGGGTCAGTACTGAGGGAGTGCTGCACTGTCGGAGGGTCAGTACTGATGGAGAGCTGCACTGTCGGAGGCTCCGTACTGAGGGAGAGCTGCACTGTCGGAGGGTCCATACTGAGGTAGTGCTGCACTGTCGGAGGGTCATTACTGAGGGTGTGTGGCACTGTCGGAGGGTCCGTACTGAGAGAGAGCTGCACTGTCGGAGGGTCCATACTGAGGTAGTGCTGCACTGTCGGAGGTTCCGTACTGAGGGAGTGCTGCACTGTCGGAGGGTCCGTACTGAGGTAGTGCTGCACTGTCGGAGGGTCAGTACTGAGGGTGTGTGGCACTGTCGGAGGGTCCGTACTGAGAGAGAGCTGCACTGTCGGAGGGTCAGTACTGATGGAGAGCTGCACTGTCGGAGGCTCCGTACTGAGGGAGAGCTGCACTGTCGGAGGGTCCATACTGAGGTAGTGCTGCACTGTCGGAGGTTCCGTACTGAGGGAGTGCTGCACTGTCGGAGGGTCCGTACTGAGGTAGTGCTGCACTGTCGGAGGGTCAGTACTGAGGGTGTGTGGCACTGTCGGAGGGTCCGTACTGAGAGAGAGCTGCACTGTCGGAGGGTCAGTACTGAGGAAGTGCTACACTGTCGGAGGGTCAGCACTGAGGGAGTGCTGCACTGTCGGAGGGTCAGTACTGTGGGAGCGCTGCACTGTCAGAGGGTCAGTACTGAGTGAGTGCTGCACAGTCGGAGGGTCAGTACTGTGGGAGTGCTGCACTGTCAGAGGGTTAGTACTGAGGGAGTGTTGCACTGTCGGAGGGTCAGAACAGAGGGAGTGATGCCCTGTCGGAGGGTCAGTACAGAGGGAGTGATGCACTTTCAGAGGGTCAGTACTGTGGGACTGCTGCACTGTCAGAGGGTTAGTACTGAGGGAGTGCTGCACTGTCGGAGGGTCATACTGAGGGAATGCTGCACTGAAGGAGGGTCAGTACTGAGGAAGTGCTGCACTGTCGGAGGGTCAGTACTGAGGGAGTGCTGCACTGTCGGAGGGTCAGTACTGAGGGAATGCTGCACTGTCGGAGGGTGATACTGAGGGAGTGCTGCACTGTGGGTGGGTCAGTACTGAGGGAGTGCTGCACTGTCGGAGGGTCAGTACTGAGGGAGTGCTGCACTATCGGAGGGTCAGTACTGAGGGAGTGCTGCACTGTCGGAGGGGCCGTACTGAGGGAGTGCTGCACTGTCGGAGGGTCCGTACTGAGGGGGTGCTGCACTGTCCGAGGGTCAGTGCTGAGGGAATGCTGCACTGTTGGAGGGTCAGTACTGAGGGAGTGCTGCACTGTCGGAGGGTCCGTACTGAGGGAGTGCTGCACTGTCGGAGGGTCCGTACTGAGGGAGTGCTGCACTGTCGGAGGGTCCGTACTGAGGGAGTGCTGCACTGTCGGAGGGTCAGTGCTGAGGGAATGCTGCACTGTCAGAGGGTCAGTTCTGAGGGAGTGCTGCACTGTCAGAGGGTCAGGACTGAGTGAGTGTGGCACTGTCGGAGGGACCGTACTGAGGGAGTGCTGCACTGTCAGAGGGCCAGTTCTGAGGGAGTGCTGCACTGTCAGAGGGTCAGTACTGAGGGAGTGCTGCACTGTCGGAGGGACCGTACTGAGGGAGTGCTGCACTGTCAGAGGGTCAGTACTGAGGGAGTGTGGCACTGTCGGAGGGACCGTAGTGAGGGAGTGCTGCACTGTCAGAGGGTCAGTACTGAGTGAGTGCGGCACTGTCGGAGGGACCGTACTGAGGGAGTGCTGCACTGTCAGAGGTTCAGTACTGAGGGAGTGCTGCACTGTCGGAGGGTCAGTACTGAGGGAATGCTGCACTGTCAGAGGGTCCGTACTGAGTGAGTGTGGCACTGTCGGAGGGACCGTACTGAGGGAGTGCTGCACTGTCAGAGGGTCAGTTCTGAGGGAGTGCTGCACTGTCAGAGGGTCAGTACTGAGGGAATGCTGCACTGTCAGAGGGTCCGTACTGAGTGAGTGTGGCACTGTCGGAGGGACAGTACTGAGGGAGTGCTGCACTGTCAGAGGGTCAGTACTGAGGGAGTGCTGCACTGTCGGAGGGTCAGTACTGAGGGGGTGCTGCACTGTCGGAGGGTCAGTACTGAGGGAGTGCTGCACTGTCGGAGTGTCAGTACTGAGGGAATGCTGCACTGTCGGAGGGACAGTACTGAGGGAATGCTGCACTGTCGGAGGGTCAGTACTGAGGAAATGCTGCACTGTCGGAGGGTCAGTACTGAGGGAGTGTGGCACTGTCTGAGGGACCGTATTGAGGGAGTGCTGCACTGTCAGAGGGTCAGTACTGAGGGAGTGTGGCACTGTCGGAGGGAGAGTACTGAGGGAGTGCTGCACTGTCAGAGGGTCAGTACTGAGGGAGTGCTGCACTGTCGGAGGGTCAGTACTGAGGGAGTGCTGCACTGTCGGAGGGTCAGTACTGAGGGAGTGCTGCACTGTCGGAGGATCAGTACTGAGGGAATGCTGCACTGACGGAGGGTCAGTACTGAGGGAATGCTGCACTGTCAGAGGGTTCGTACTGAGTGAGTGTGGCACTGTCGGAGAGACCGTACTGAGGGAGTGCTGCACGGTCAGAGGGTCAGTTCTGAGGGAGTGCTGCACTATCAGAGGGTCAGGACTGAGTGAGTGTGGCACTGTCGGAGGGACCGTACTGAGGGAGTGCTGCACTGTCAGAGGGCCAGTTCTGAGGCAGTGCTGAACTGTCAGAGGGTCAGTACTGAGGGAGTGCTGCACTGTCGGAGGGACCGTACTGAGGGAGTGCTGCACTGTCAGAGGGTCAGTACTCAGTGAGTGCGGCACTGTCGGAGGGACCGTACTGAGGGAGTGCTGCACTGTCAGAGGTTCCGTACTGAGGGAGTGCTGCATTGTCGGAGGGTCCGTACTGAGGGAGTGCTGCTCTGTCAGATGGTCCGTACTGAGGGAGTGCTGCACTGTCGGAGGGTCCGTACTGAGGGACTGCTGCACTGTCAGAGGGTCTGTACTGAGGGACTACTGCACTGTCGAAGTGTTGGTACTGAGGGAGTGCTGCACTGTCGGAGGGTCAGTACTGAGGGAGGGCTGCACTGTCGGAGGGTCCGTACTGAGGGAGAGCTGCACTGTCGGAGGGTCAGGACTGAGGGAGTGCTGCACTGTCAGAGGGTCAGTACTGAAGGAGTGCTGCACCGTCGGAGGGTCAGTACTGAGGGAGTGCTGCACTGTCAGAGGGTTAGTAGTGAGGGAGTTTTGCACTGTCGGAGGGTCAGTACAGAGGGAGTAATGCACTTTCAGAGGGTCAGTACTGAGGGAGTGCTGCACTGTCAGAGGGTTAGTACTGAGGGAGTGCTGAACTGTCGGAGTGTCAGTACTGAGGGAGTGCTGCACTGTCGGAGGGTCAGTACTGAGGGAATGCTGCACTGTCGGAGGGTCAGTACTGAGGGATTGCTGCACTGTCGGAGGGTCAGTACTGAAGGAATGCTGCAGTGTTGGAGGGTCAGTACTGAGGGAGTGCTGCACTGTCGGAGGGTCAGTACTGAGGGAGTGCTGCACTGTCGGAGGGTCCGTATTGAGGGAGTGCTGCACTGTCGGAGGGTCAGTACTGAGGGAGTGCTGCACTGTCGGAGGGTCCGTACTGAGGGAGTGCTGCACTGTCCGAGGGTCAGTACTGAGGGAGAGCTGCACTGTCGGAGGGTCTGTACTGAGGGAGAGCTGCACTGTCGGAGGGTCCGCACTGAGGGAGTGCTGCACTGTCAGAGGGTCAGTACTGAGGGAGTGCTGCACTGTCGGAGGGTCTGTACTGAGGGAGAGCTGCACCGTCGGAGCGTCCGTACTGAGTGTGTGACACTGTCGGAGGGTCCGTACTGAGGGAGTGCTGCACTGTCGGAGGGTCCGTACTGAGGGAATGCTGCACTGTCGGAGGGTCCGTACTGAGGGACTGCTGCACTGTCAGAGGGTCCGTACTGAGGGACTACTGCACTGTCGAAGTGTTAGTACTGAGGGATTGCTGCACTGTCAGAGGGTCTGTACTGAGGGAGATCTGCACTGTCGGAGGGTCCATACTGAGGGAATGCTGCACTGTCAGAGGGTCCGTACAGAGTGAGTGTGGCACTGTCGGAGGGACCGTACTGAGGGAGTGCTGCACTGTCGGAGGGTCAGTACTGAGGGAATGCTGCACTGTCAGAGGGTCCGTACTGAGTGAGTGTGGCCTGTCGGAGGGACCGTACTGAGGGAGTGCTGCACTGTCAGAGGGTCAGTTCTGAGGGAGTGCTGCACTGTCAGAGGGTCAGTACTGAGGGAATGCTGCACTGACAGAGGGTCCGTACTGAGTGAGTGTGGCACTGTCGGAGGGACAGTACTGAGGGAGTGCTGCACTGTCAGAGGGTCAGTACTGAGGGAGTGCTGCACTGTCGGAGGGTCAGTACTGAGGGGGTGCTGCACTGTCGGAGGGTCAGTACTGAGGGACTGCTGCACTGTCGGAGTGTCAGTACTGAGGGAATGCTGCACTGTCGGAGGGACAGTACTGAGGGAATGCTGCACTGTCGGAGGGTCAGTACTGAGGAAATGCTGCACTGTCGGAGGGTCCGTACTGAGGGAGTGCTGCACTGTCAGAGGGTCAGTACTGAGGGAGTGTGGCACTGTCTGAGGGACCGTATTGAGGGAGTGCTGCACTGTCAGAGGGTCAGTACTGAGGGAGTGTGGCACTGTCGGAGGGAGAGTACTGAGGGAGTGCTGCACTGTCAGAGGGTCAGTACTGAGGGAGTGCTGCACTGTCGGAGGGTCAGTACTGAGGGAGTGCTGCACTGTCGGAGGGTCAGTACTAAGGGAGTGCTGCACTGTCGGAGGATCAGTACTGAGGGAATGCTGCACTGACGGAGGGTCAGTACTGAGTGAGTGTGGCACTGTCGGAGAGACCGTACTGAGGGAGTGCTGCACGGTCAGAGGGTCAGTTCTGAGGGAGTGCTGCACTATCAGAGGGTCAGGACTGAGTGAGTGTGGCACTGTCGGAGGGACCGTACTGAGGGAGTGCTGCACTGTCAGAGGGCCAGTTCTGAGGCAGTGCTGAACTGTCAGAGGGTCAGTACTGAGGGAATGCTGCACTGTCAGAGGGTCAGTACTGAGGGAGTGCTGCACTGTCGGAGGGACCGTACTGAGGGAGTGCTGCACAGTGAGAGGGTCAGTACTGAGGGAGTGCTGCACTGTCGGAGGGACCGTACTGAGGGAGTGCTGCACTGTCAGAGGGTCAGTACTGAGGGAGTGCTGCATTGTGGGAACGTCAGTAGTGAGGGAGTGCTGCACTGTCGGAGGGTCAGTACTGAGGGAGTGCTGCACTGTCAGAGAGTGAGCACTGAGGAAGTGCTACACTGTCGGAGGGTCAGTACTGAGGGAGCGCTGCACTGTCGGAGGGTCAGTGCTGAGGGAGTGCTGCACTGTCGGAGGGTCAGTACTGATGGAGAGCTGCACTGTCGGAGGCTCCGTACTGAGGGAGAGCTGCACTGTCGGAGGGTCCATACTGAGGTAGTGCTGCACTGTCGGAGGGTCATTACTGAGGGTGTGTGGCACTGTCGGAGGTTCCGTACTGAGGGAGTGCTGCACTGTCGGAGGGTCCGTACTGAGGTAGTGCTGCACTGTCGGAGGGTCAGTACTGAGGGTGTGTGGCACTGTCGGAGGGTCCGTACTGAGAGAGAGCTGCACTGTCGGAGGGTCAGTACTGAGGGAGTGCTGCACTGTCGGAGGGTCAGTGCTAAGGGAGTGCTGCACTGTCGGAGGATCAGTACTGAGGGAATGCTGCACTGACGGAGGGTCAGTACTGAGGGAGTGCTGCACTGTCGGAGGGTCAGTACTGAGGGAGTGCTGCACTGTCGGAGGGTCAGTGCTAAGGGAGTGCTGCACTGTCGGAGGATCAGTACTGAGGGAATGCTGCACTGACGGAGGGTCAGTACTGAGGGAGTGCTGCACTGTCGGAGGGTCAGTACTGAGGGAATGGTGCACTGTCGGAGGGTCAGTACTGATGGAATGCTGCACTGTTGGAGGGTCAGTACTGAGGGAGTGCTGCACTGTCGGAGGGTCAGTACTGAGGGAATGCTGCACTGTCGGAGGGTCAGTACTGAGGGAGTGCAGCACTGTCGGAGGGACCGTACTGAGGGAGTGCTGCACTGTCAGAGGGTCCGTACTGAGGGAGTGCTGCACTGTCGGAGGGTCAGTACTGAGGGAATGCTGCACTGTCGGAGGGGCAGTACTGAGGGAGTGTGGCACTGTCGGAGCGTCCGTACTGAGGGAGTGCTGCACTGTCGGAGGGTCCGTACTGAGGGAGTGCTGCACTGTCGGAGGGTCCGTACTGAGGGACTGCTGCACTGTCAGAGGTTCCGTACTGAGGGAGTGCTGCATTGTTGGAGGGTCCGTACTGAGGGACTGCTGCTCTGTCAGATGGTCCGTACTGAAGGAGTGCTGCACTGTCAGAGGGTCCGTACTGAGGGAGTGCTGCATTGTTGGAGGGTCCGTACTGAGGGACTGCTGCACTGTCAGAGGGTCCGTACTGAGGGAGTGCTGCACTGTCGGAGGGTCCGTACTGAGGGACTGCTGCACTGTCAGAGGGTCCGTACTGAGGGACTACTGCACTGTCGAAGTGTTGGTACTGAGGGAGTGCTGCACTGTCAGAGGGTTAGTAGTGAGGGAGTTTTGCACTGTCGGAGGGTCAGTACAGAGGGAGTAATGCACTTTCAGAGGGTCAGTACTGAGGGAGTGCTGCACTGTCAGAGGGTTAGTACTGAGGGAGTGCTGCACTGTCGGAGGGTCAGTACTGAGGGAATGCTGCACTGTCGGAGGGTCAGTACTGAGGGATTGCTGCACTGTCGGAGGGTCAGTACTGAGGGAATGCTGCAGTGTGGGAGGGTCAGTACTGAGGGAGTGCTGCACTGTCGGAGGGTCAGTACTGAGGGAGTGCTGCACTGTCGGAGGGTCCGTATTGAGGGAGTGCTGCACTGTCGGAGGGTCAGTACTGAGGGAGTGCTGCACTGTCGGAGGGTCCGTACTGAGGGAGTGCTGCACTGTCCGAGGGTCAGTACTGAGGGAGAGCTGCACTGTCGGAGGGTCTGTACTGAGGGAGAGCTGCACTGTCGGAGGGTCCGCACTGAGGGAGTGCTGCACTGTCAGAGGGTCAGTACTGAGGGAGTGCTGCACTGTCGGAGGGTCTGTACTGAGGGAGAGCTGCACCGTCGGAGCGTCCGTACTGAGTGTGTGACACTGTCGGAGGGTCCGTACTGAGGGAGTGCTGCACTGTCGGAGGGTCCGTACTGAGGGAGTGCTGCACTGTCGGAGGGTCAGTACTGAGGGAATGCTGCACTGTCGGAGGGTCCGTACTGAGGGACTGCTGCACTGTCAGAGGGTCCGTACTGAGGGACTACTGCACTGTCGAAGTGTTAGTACTGAGGGAGTGCTGCACTGTCAGAGGGTCTGTACTGAGGGAGATCTGCACTGTCGGAGGGTCCATACTGAGGGAGAGCTGCACTGTCGGAGGGTCAGGACTGAGGGTGCTGCACTGTCAGAGGGTCAGTACTGAGGGAGTGCTGCACTGTCAGAGGGTTAGTACTGATGGTGTGATGCACTGTCGGAGTGTCAGTACTGAGGGAGTGCTGCACTGTCGGAGGGTCAGTACTGAGGGAATGCTGCACTGTCGGAGGGTCACTACTGAGGGAGTGCTGCACTGTCGGAGGGTCAGTACTGAGGGAATGCTGCACTGTGGGAGGGTCAGTACTGAGGGAGTGCTGCACTGTCGGAGGGTCAGTACTGAGGGAGTGCTGCACTGTCGGAGGGTCAGTACTGAGGTAGTGCTGCACTGTCGGAGGGTCCGTACTGAGGGAGTGCTGCACTGTCGGAGGGTCCGTACTGAGGGAGTGCTGCACTGTCGGAGGGTCTGTACTGAGGGAGAGCTGCACTGTCGGAGGGTCCGTACTGAGGGAGTGCTGCACTGTCAGAGGGTCAGTACTGAGGGAGTGCTGCACTGTCGGAGGGTCCGTACTGAGGGAGTGTGGCACTGTCGGAGGGTCTGTCCTGAGGGAGTGCTGCACTGTCGGAGGGTCCGTACTGAGGGAGTGCTGCACTGTCGGAGGGTCCGTACTGAGGGAGAGCTGCAGCGTCGGAGGGTCCGTACTGAGGGTGTGTGGCACTGTCGGAGGGTCTGTCCTGAGGGAGTGCTGCACTGTCGGAGGGTCCGTACTGAGGGAGTGCTGCACTGTCGGAGGGTCAGTACTGAGGGAATGCTGCACTGTCAGAGGTTCCGTACTGAGTGACTGTGGCACTGTCGGAGGGAACGTACTGAGGGAGTGCTGCACTGTCAGAGGGTCAGGACTGAGTGAGTGTGGCACTGTCGGAGGGACCGTACTGAGGGAGTGCTGCACTGTCAGAGGGCCAGTTCTGAGGGAGTGCTGCCCTGTCGGATGGTCAGTACTGAGGGAATGCTGCACGGTCGGAGGGTCAGTACTGAGGGAGTGCTGCACTGTCGGAGGGTCAGTACTGAGGGAATGCTGCACTGTGGGAGGGTCAGTACTGAGGGAGTGCTGCACTGTCGGAGGGTCAGTACTGAGGGAGTGCTGCACTGTCGGAGGGTCCGTACTGAGGCAGTGCTGCACTGTCGGAGGGTCAGTACTGAGGCAGTGCTGCACTGTCGGAGGGTCCGCACTGAGGGAGTGCTGCACTGTCCGAGGGTCAGTACTGAGGGAGTGCTGCACTGTCGGAGGGTCTGTACTGAGGGAGAGCTGCACTGTCGGAGGGTCCGTACTGAGGGAGTGCTGCACTGTCAGAGGGTCAGTACTGAAAAAATGCTGCACTGTCGGAGGGTCTATACTGTGGGAGAGCTGCACCGTCGGAGGGTCCGTACTGAGGGTGTGTGGCACTGTCGGAGGGTCCGCACTGAGGGAGTGCTGCACTGTCGGAGGGTCCGTACTGAGGGAGTGCTGCACTGTCGGAGGGTCAGTACTGAGGGAATGCTGCACTGTCAGAGGGTCCGTACTGAGTGAGTGTGGCACTGTCGGAGGGAACTTACAGAGGGAGTGCTGCACTGTCAGAGGGTCAGTTCTGAGGGAGTGCTGCACTGTCAGAGGGTCAGGACTGAGTGAGTGTGGCACTGTCGGAGGGACCGTACTGAGGGAGTGCTGCACTGTCAGAGGGCCAGTTCTGAGGGAGTGCTGCACTGTCAGACGGTCAGTACTGAGGGAGTGCTGCACTGTCGGAGGGACCGTACTGAGGGAGTGCTTCACTGTCGGAGGGTCAGTACTGAAAAAATGCTGCACTGTCAGAGGGTCCGTACTGAGTGAGTGTGGCACTGTCGGAGGGTCAGTACTGAGGGAGTGCTGCACTGTCAGAGGGTCAGTTCTGAGGGAGTGCTGCACTGTCGGAGGGTCAGTACTGAAAAAATGCTGCACTGTCAGAGGGTCCGTACTGAGTGAGTGTGGCACTGTCGGAGGGTCAGTACTGAGGGAGTGCTGCACTGTCAGAGGGTCAGTTCTGAGGGAGTGTGGCACTGTCAGAGGGTCAGTACTGAGGGAGTGCTGCACTGTCGGAGGGTCAGTACTGAGGGAGTGCTGCACTGTCGGAGGGTCCGTACTGAGGGAGTGCTGCACTGTCCGAGGGTCAGTACTGAGGGAGAGCTGCACTGTCGGAGGGTCTGTACTGAGGGAGAGCTGCACTGTCGGAGGGTCCGCACTGAGGGAGTGCTGCACTCAGAGGGTCAGTACTGAGGGAGTGCTGCACTGTCGGAGGGTCTGTACTGAGGGAGAGCTGCACCGTCGGAGCGTCCGTACTGAGTGTGTGACACTGTCGGAGGGTCCGTACTGAGGGAGTGCTGCACTGTCGGAGGGTCCGTACTGAGGGAGTGCTGCACTGTCGGAGGGTCAGTACTGAGGGAATGCTGCACTGTCGGAGGGTCCGTACTGAGGGACTGCTGCACTGTCAGAGGGTCCGTACTGAGGGACGACTGCACTGTCGAAGTGTTAGTACTGAGGGAGTGCTGCACTGTCGGAGGGTCTGTACTGAGGGAGATCTGCACTGTCGGAGGGTCCATACTGAGGGAGAGCTGCACTGTCGGAGGGTCAGGACTGAGGGTGCTGCACTGTCAGAGGGTCAGTACTGAGGGAGTGCTGCACTGTCGGAGTGTCAGTACTGAGGGAGTGCTGCACTGTCAGAGGGTTAGTAGTGATGGTGTGCTGCACTGTCGGAGTGTCAGTACTGAGGGAGTGCTGCACTGTCGGAGGGTCAGTACTGAGGGAATGCTGCACTGTCGGAGGGTCAGTACTGAGGGAGTGCTGCACTGTTGGAGGGTCAGTACTGAGGGAATGCTGCACTGTGGGAGGGTCAGTACTGAGGGAGTGCTGCACTGTCGGAGGGTCAGTACTGAGGGAGTGCTGCACTGTCGGAGGGTCAGTACTGAGGGAGTGCTGCACTGTCGGAGGGTCCGTACTGAGGGAGTGCTGCACTGTCGGAGGGTCCGTACTGAGGGAGTGCTGCACTGTCGGAGGGTCTGTACTGAGGGAGAGCTGCACTGTCGGAGGGTCCATACTGAGGGAGTGCTGCACTGTCAGAGGGTCAGTACTGAGGGAGTGCTGCACTGTCGGAGGGTCTGTACTGAGGGAGAGCTGCAGCGTCGGAGGGTCCGTACTAAGGGTGTGTGGCACTGTCGGAGGGTCTGTACTGAGGGAGTGCTGCACTGTTGGAGGGTCAGTACTGAGGGAATGCTGCACTGTCAGAGGTTCCGTACTGAGGGAGTGCTGCACTGTCAGAGGGTCAGGACTGAGTGAGTGTGGCACTGTCGGAGGGACCGTACTGAGGGAGTGCTGCACTGTCAGAGGGCCAGTTCTGAGGGAGTGCTGCACTGTCGGATGGTCAGTACTGAGGGAATGCTGCACGGTCGGAGGGTCAGTACTGAGGGAGTGCTGCACTGTCGGAGGGTCAGTACTGAGGGAGTGCTGCACTGTCGGAGGGTCAGTACTGAGGGAGTGCTGCACTGTCGGAGGGTCCGTACTGAGGCAGTGCTGCACTGTCGGAGGGTCAGTACTGAGGCAGTGCTGCACTGTCGGAGGGTCCGCACTGAGGGAGTGCTGCACTGTCCGAGGGTCAGTACTGAGGGAGTGCTGCACTGTCGGAGGGTCTGTACTGAGGGAGTGCTGCACTGTCAGAGGGTCAGTACTGAGGGAGTGCTGCACTGTCGGAGGGTCTATACTGAGGGAGAGCTGCACCGTCGGAGGGTCCGTACTGAGGGTGTGTGGCACTGTCGGAGGGTCCGCACTGAGGGAGTGCTGCACTGTCGGAGGGTCCGTACTGAGGGAGTGCTGCACTGTCGGAGGGTCAGTACTGAGGGAATGCTGCACTGTCAGAGGGTCCGTACTGAGTGAGTGTGGCACTGTCGGAGGGAACTTACTGAGGGAGTGCTGCACTGTCAGAGGGTCAGTTCTGAGGGAGTGCTGCACTGTCAGAGGGTCAGGACTGAGTGAGTGTGGCACTGTCGGAGGGACCGTACTGAGGGAGTGCTGCACTGTCAGAGGGCCAGTTCTGAGGGAGTGCTGCACTGTCAGACGGTCAGTACTGAGGGAGTGCTGCACTGTCGGAGGGACCGTACTGAGGGAGTGCTTCACTGTCGGAGGGTCAGTACTGAAAAAATGCTGCACTGTCAGAGGGTCCGTACTGAGTGAGTGTGGCACTGTCGGAGGGTCAGTACTGAGGGAGTGCTGCTCTGTCAGAGGGTCAGTTCTGAGGGAGTGCTGCACTGTCGGAGGGTCAGTACTGAAAAAATGCTGCACTGTCAGAGGGTCCGTACTGAGTGAGTGTGGCACTGTCGGAGGGTCAGTACTGAGGGAGTGCTGCACTGTCAGAGGGTCAGTTCTGAGGGAGTGTGGCACTGTCAGAGGGTCAGTACTGAGGGAGTGCTGCACTGTCGGAGGGACCGTACTGAGGGAGTGCTTCACTGTCGGAGGGTCAGTACTGAAAAAATGCTGCACTGTCAGAGGGTCCGTACTGAGTGAGTGTGGCACTGTCGGAGGGTCAGTTCTGAGGGAGTGCTGCACTGTCGGAGGGTCAGTACTGAAAAAATGCTGCACTGTCAGAGGGTCCGTACTGAGTGAGTGTGGCACTGTCGGAGGGACCGTACTGAGGGGGTGCTGCACTGTCAGAGGGTCAGTTCTGAGGGAGTGCTGCACTGTCAGAGGGACAGTACTGAGGGAGTGCTGCACTGTCGGAGGGACCGTAATGAGGGAGTGCTGCACTGTCAGAGGGTCAGTACTGAGGGAGTGTGGCACTGTCGGAGGGACCGTACTGAGGGAGTGCTGCACTGTCGGAGGGACCGTACTGAGGGAGTGCTGCACTGTCAGAGGGTCAGTACTGAGGGAGTGTGGCACTGTCGGAGGGACCGTACTGAGGGAGTGCTGCACTGTCAGAGGGTCAGTACTGAGGGAGTGCTGCTCTGTCGGAGGGTCAGTACTAAGGGAATGCTGCACTGTCAGATTGTCCGTACTGAGTGAGTGTGGCACTGTCGGAGGGACAGTACTGAGGGAGTGCTGCACTGTCGGAGGGTCAGTACTGAGGGAGTGCTGCACTGTCAGAGGGTCAGTTCTGAGGGAGTGCTGCACTGTCGGAGGGTCAGTACTGAAAAAATGCTGCACTGTCAGAGGGTCCGTACTGAGTGAGTGTGGCACTGTCGGAGGGTCAGTACTGAGGGAGTGCTGCACTGTCAGAGGGTCAGTTCTGAGGGAGTGTGGCACTGTCAGAGGGTCAGTACTGAGGGAGTGCTGCACTGTCGGAGGGTCAGTACTGAGGGAGTGCTGCACTGTCGGAGGGTCAGTACTGAGGGAGTGCTGCACTGTCGGAGGGACCGTACTGAGGGAGTGCTGCACTGTCGGAGGGTCAGTACTGAAAAAATGCTGCACTGTCAGAGGGTCCGTACTGAGTGAGTGTGGCACTGTCGGAGGGACCGTACTGAGGGGGTGCTGCACTGTCAGAGGGTCAGTACTGAGGGAGTGCTGCACTGTCAGAGGGCCAGTTCTGAGGGAGTGCTGCACTGTCAGACGGTCAGTACTGAGGGAGTGCTGCACTGTCGGAGGGACCGTACTGAGGGAGTGCTTCACTGTCGGAGGGTCAGTACTGAAAAAATGCTGCACTGTCAGAGGGTCCGTACTGAGTGAGTGTGGCACTGTCGGAGGGTCAGTTCTGAGGGAGTGCTGCACTGTCGGAGGGTCAGTACTGAAAAAATGCTGCACTGTCAGAGGGTCCGTACTGAGTGAGTGTGGCACTGTCGGAGGGACCGTACTGAGGGGGTGCTGCACTGTCAGAGGGTCAGTTCTGAGGGAGTGCTGCACTGTCAGAGGGACAGTACTGAGGGAGTGCTGCACTGTCAGAGGGTCAGTACTGAGGGAGTGTGGCACTGTCGGAGGGACCGTACTGAGGGAGTGCTGCACTGTCGGAGGGACCGTACTGAGGGAGTGCTGCACTGTCAGAGGGTCAGTACTGAGGGAGTGTGGCACTGTCGGAGGACCGTACTGAGGGAGTGCTGCACTGTCAGAGGGTCAGTACTGAGGGAGTGCTGCTCTGTCGGAGGGTCAGTACTAAGGGAATGCTGCACTGTCAGATTGTCCGTACTGAGTGAGTGTGGCACTGTCGGAGGGACAGTACTGAGGGAGTGCTGCACTGTCGGAGGGTCAACACTGAGGGAGTGCTGCACTGTCGGAGGGTCAGTACTGAGGGAGTGCTGCACTGTCAGAGGGTCAGTACTGAGGGAGTGCTGCACTGTCGGAGGGTCAGTACTGAGGGAATGCTGCACTGTCGGAGGGTCAGTCCTGAGGGAGTGCTGCACTGTCGGATGGTCAGTACTGAGGGAGTGCTGCACTGTCGGAGGGTCAGTACTGAGGGAATGCTGCACTGTCGGAGGGTCAGTACTGAGGGAGTGCTGCACTGTCCGAGGGTTAGTACTGAGGGAGAGCTGCACTGTCGGAGGGTCAGTACTGAGGGAGTGCTGCACTGTCGGAGGGTCAGCACTGAGGGAGTGCTGCACTGTCGGAGGGTCAGTACTGAGGGAGTGCTGCACTGTCAGAGGGTCAGTACTGAGGGAATGGTGCACTGTCAGAGGGTCAGTACTGAGGGAATGCTGCACTGTCGGAGGGTCAGTACTGAGGGAGTGCTGCACTGTCGGAGGGTCAGTACTGAGGGACTGCTGCACTGTCAGAGGGTCAGTACTGAGGGAGTGCTGCACTGTCAGAGGGTCAGTACTGAGGGACAGCTGCAGTGTCGGAGGGTCAGTACTGAGGGAGTGCTGCACTGTCAGAGGGTCAGTACTGAGGGGGTGCTGCACTGTCACAGGGTCAGTACTGAGGGAATGCTGCACTGTCGGAGGGTCAGTACTGAGGGAGTGCTGCACTGTCAGAGGGTCAGTACTGAGGGAGTGCTGCACTGTCACAGGGTCAGTACTGAGGGAGTGCTGCACTGTCCGAGGGTTAGTACTGAGGGAGAGCTGCACTGTCCGAGGGTTAGTACTGAGGGAGTGCTGCACTGTCAGAGGGTCAGTACTGAGGGAGTGCTGCACTGTCGGAGGGTCCGTACTGAGGGAGTGCTGCACTGTCGGAGGGTCCGTACTGAGGGAGTGCTGCACTGTCACAGGGTCAGTACTGAGGGAGAGCTGCACTGTCCGAGGGTTAGTACTGAGGGAGTGCTGCACTGTCGGAGGGTCAGTACTGAGGTAGAGCTGCACTGTCGGAGGGTTAGTACTGAGGGAGAGCTGCACTGTCCGAGGGTTAGTACTGAGGGAGTGCTGCACTGTCGGAGGGTCAGTACTGAGGGAGAGCTGCACTGTCCGAGGGTTAGTACTGAGGGAGAGCTGCACTGTCCGAGGGTTAGTACTGAGGGAGTGCTGCACTGTCGGAGGGTCAGTACTGAGGTAGAGCTGCACTGTCGGAGGGTCCGTACTGAGGGAGTGCTGCACTGTCAGAGGGTCAGTACTGAGGGAGTGCTGCACTGTCGGAGGGTCAGTACTGAGGGAGTGCTGCACTGTCGGAGGGTCAGTACTGAGGGAGAGCTGCACTGTCCAAGGGTTAGTACTGAGGGAGAGCTGCACTGTCCGAGGGTTAGTACTGAGGGAGAGCTGCACTGTCAGAGGGTCAGTACTGAGGGAGTGCTGCACTGTCAGAGGGTCAGTACTGAGGTAGAGCTGCACTGTCGGAGGGTCCGTACTGAGGGAGTGCTGCACTGTCAGAGGGTCAGTACTGAGGGAGTGCTGCACTGTCGGAGTGTCAGTACTGAGGGAGTGCTGCACTGTCGGAGGGTCAGTACTGAGGGAGTGCTGCTCCCCCTTTCACACAGAAGTTATCGTCCGGAGCTACAGGAAGGAAGTCCAGTGTGAGGAGAGGGAGAGAGAGCTGGAAATGAGGAACAGCAGACTTACCCACACATCTGAGCTCTCGGAGAGTTAGACCTCGCTGCAAATTGATATACTCTGCTCTGTACCCTGTCTGTGTACATGTCAGTGTCAGGTTGTTCTGGAAGTTTAGTGGGACCCATCCTTCTTCGCATGTGACATTTATTTTGCTGTTTTCCTCCTTGGAAGGTTGGGCAGGGCTCACTCTCACATTATGAAAATGATCAACGCTGCACCGAATTCCTGGAATAAACAAAGAGGAACCATCGAGCAGTTTGTAACAAATCTGAGGATTCTCAGTGTCTGTGGAAGAGGTGTGTGAATTCTCAGGAAGTGTGCAATCCCGTTCACTAATGTCTTTTAGGGAAGGAAATCTGCTGTCCTTACCTGGTCTGGCCTACATGTGACTCCAGACCCACAGCAATGTGGTTGACTTTTAAATGCCCTCTGAAATGGCCGAGCAAACTACTCAGTTCAAGGGATGGGCTGACACTCACATCACACACAAAAAATAAAAATAAAATCAATGTGGGAATTCTCAGAGAGAGGGGAATCGGTGTGGGAATTCTCAGAGAGAGGGGAATCGGTGTGGGAATTCTCAGAGAGAGGGGAATCGGTGTGGGAATTCTCAGAGAGAGGGGAATCGGTGTGGGATTTCTCAGAGAGTGGGGAATCGGTGTGGGAATTCTCAGAGAGAGGGGAATCGGTGTGGGAATTCTCAGAGAGTGGGGAATCGGTGTGGGAATTCTCAGAGAGAGGGGAATCGGTGTGGGAATTCTCAGAGAGAGGGGAATCGGTGTGGGAATTCTCAGAGAGTGGGGAATCGGTGTGGGATTTCTCAGAGAGTGGGGAATCGGTGTGGGAATTCTCAGAGAGTGGGGAATCGGTGTGGGAATTCTCAGAGAGTGGGGAATCGGTGTGGGAATTCTCAGAGAGAGGGGAATCGGTGTGGGATTTCTCAGAGAGAGGGGAATCGGTGTGGGATTTCTCAGAGAGTGGGGAATCGGTGTGGGAATTCTCAGAGAGAGGGGAATCGGTGTGGGAATTCTCAGAGAGTGGGGAATCGGTGTGGGAATTCTCAGAGAGAGGGGAATCGGTGTGGGAATTCTCAGAGAGTGGGGAATCGGTGTGGGAATTCTCAGAGAGTGGGGAATCAGTGTGGGAATTCTCAGAGAGTGGGGAACAAGTCTGTGAATTTTCCGATTTTGTGTGAACAATGTATTTGATATAAAGGACAGGAATGTTAGCAGTGACATTGTGATTCTTGGTAAGTCTGCAGCTTGGGAGGTTCTGACATCAGAGACTTGGCTAAGTTATGACACTGAGTTGGAGTAAATTTCCAGGATATAGTCGGCTCCTCGGGATAGACAGATCATGGGACATGTGTCTGTCATGGTGAGATCAATTACAGATCATGGGAAAGCATTGCCAATCAAGGGGCGGCACAGTGGCGCAGTGGTTAGCACCGCAGCCTCACTGCTCCAGGGACCCGGGTTCAATTCCGGGTACTGCCTGTGCGGAGTTTGCAAGTTCTCCCTGTGTCTGCGTGGGTTTCCTCCGGGTGCTCCGGTTTCCTCCCACAGCCAAAGACTTGCAGGTTGGTAGGTAAATTGGCCATTATAAATTGCCCCTAGTGTAGGTAGGTGGTAGGGAAATATAGGGACAGGTGGGGATGTGGTAGGAATATGGAATTAGTGTAGGATTAGTATAAATGGGTGGTTGATGGTCGGCACAGACCCGGTGGGCCGAAGGGCCTGTTTCAGTGCTGTATCTCTAAACTAAACTAAGCTAAACATCACATGGACTAGAGTGGTTCAGGAAGGCACAGGGACTCAGTAAGGCAGATTGGAGCAGCAGCTCCTGTGATGTTACTGCACCAGTCAGCCTCGATCCTGGCACTGGAGCCCAGCAATCGGCAGAGTGACTGTAGCCCATAGCAAGCAGCTCTGAATGCAGCAGACTGAAGCTGCAGGAGGGTGAGTGACATGTGCAGGAGACAGGAAATCCAACGCACTTCAAACAAGCAATAAAGATGGTATCTAACCCTTGGAAAAAACACTGTGGGGGGGTGCGGGACAGGGGGTGCAGGGCGGTGGGGGGGAGAGTGGGGAGTTGTGGTGGTGGGGGGGGACAGATACTGCACTCAATTAAAGATAGACAGATATTAAGTTAGTCGAGTGTAGAGCACAGAATGAGGCCATTCGGCCCAATGGGTCCCTGCTGGTGTTTGTGCTCCACACAAGCCCCCTCCCAGTCCTCTTCATCTCACTCCATCAACATATCCTTCCATAACAGGGGTGTCCAACCTTTTCACGTAGGGAACCACATTACAATTTTTGACTTATATTGGGGGCCTGTGCGACAACGTCAGAAAGATAAAGGCTTTAAAAATTTATCTTAATATTAATCGAAACAATAACAAATGTGCAATTTTGTGAAGAAGCTTTCAATGAGAAGATTAATTTTTTGACTCACTTTCTGGTCACTATGTTGGGCACTGATTTAGTGAGGTACCCGGCATTTTTCTGCTTGCACAAGTAGTCAATGTTTAACCACAAACTTGCTGTAGCGATGTAGAATATTCCAGAGAGAAGCCCCTCTGTCACGAGTGATCTTGATCATTCTCCCTCCTCTCTCACTGTCTGTCTCGCTCGCCTTCCCTTTCTGTATCCCCCTTCCCTGTGTGCTCCCCCCATGTCATTCCCCCCTCTGTATGTCCTGTCTCTCTCTCTGACTCCCCCTCTCTCTCTGTATCTCCCTCTCCCTCTCTCACCCTGTCCCCCATCTCTCTCTGTCCCCATCCCTCTGCTGCCCCTCTCTGACCCTTTCTCTTCCTTCTCTCTCGCTATTCTCCTCTCTATCTCTGCCCCTCCTCCCTCCATCTGTCCTCCCTCTGTCCCTGTCTCTCTGCGCCCTCCTTTCTCTCCGCCCCCTCTTTCTCGGCCCCCTCTCTCTCCCTGTCCTCCGTTTGTCCCCGTCTCTCTCTCGGCCCCCCTCTCTCTGCTCCCCTCTCTCTTGCTCTCTGACCACCGCCCCCCCCTCTCTGTCCTCCCCCTCTCTCTCTCTCTTCTCTTTCTTCTCCCCGCTCTCTGACCACCCCCCTGTCCTCACCCTTTCTCTCTGCCTCCTCTCTCTCTTGCTCTCTGTCCCACCCCTTATTGTGACCCCCTCTTTCTCTCTCTGCCCCTCTTTCTCTCTGTCCCCCCCTCTCTCTCTGCTCTGCCCCCTTTCTCTATCTCTGCCCCCCCTCTCTGCTCCCCTCTCTCTCTCACAGACCACCCCTCTGTTCCCCCCCTCTCTTTTTGCCCTCCCTCACTCTCTGCCCCCTCCCTCTACACTCTCTGCTGCTCTCTGACTTCTCTCTCTGCCCCTTCTATCTCTTCCTGCCCCCTCTCTGTCCTCCTTTCTCTCTGCTCACCTCTCTACTGCTCTCTGATTTCTCTCTCTGCTGCTTTCTCTCATTGACTGTTGCTGGAAATTTCAGGAAAGAGGAATTTCCCATTGGCTTCTTTTTCCCGACCAGACTTTAGAAAGAATCTTTCAAAAACATCACTCTGTCAGTTTCACAGCTGAATTGGAATTTCTAAGCTCAGAACTTTATCTCATGCTCTAATTTCTTTTCATATTCACAGCTGACAGGTGCTGAGAGTGGGAACAGCAGCTTCTGAACTTCAGACAGATCCGGAGGGCTTTAAAAAAAATCGGAACCTGCTGGAAAACCCCGAGTCTGTCTGGAGTTCAGAAACTGCTTTTTCTGTTCCCAGCACCTGTCCGGACAGCTTTGGGATTTTGCAGTGGGTTCTGAATTTTTTTTAAAGACCGCTGGAAAACCACAAAGCTGTCTGACGTTGGAAATGCTTTTCCGGCTTTAAAACTTTTACCATGGACACTGATGTCCATATCCGGACACGTTGCCGACAGCTGGCGAGGATGCAGAACGGCCGGGTACAGTTTACATCCACGGGCCGGATGGAAACCTTTTGCGGGCAGGTTCTGGCCTGTGGGCCGTAAGTTGGACGAATCTGTTCTACTCCTTACGCCCTCATTTTTTAAAAATAGTTTTTTGGGATGTGGGCATCACTGACCAGGCCAGCATTTATTGCCCATCCCTAATTGCCCTTGAGAAGGTGGTGGTGAGCTGCCTTCTTGAACCGCTGCAGTCCATGTGGGGTAGGTATACCCACAGTGCTGTTAGGAAGGGAGTTCCAGGATTTTGACCCAGCGACAGTGAAGGAATGACGATATAGTTCCAAGTCAGGATGGTGTGTGACTTGGAGGGGAATTTGCAGGTGGTGGTGTTCCCATGTATTTGCTGCCCTTGTCCTTCTAGTTGGTAGAGGTCGCGGGTTTGGAAGGTGCTGTCTAAGGAGCCTTGGTGCATTGCTGCAGTGCATCTTGTAGATGGTACACACTGCTGCCACTGTGCGTCGGTGGTGGAGGGAGTGAATGTTTGTAGATGGGGTGCCAATCAAGTGGGCTGCTTTGTCCTGGATGGTGTTGAGCTTCTTGAGTGTTGTTGGAGCTGCACCCATCCAGGCAAGTGGAGATTATTCCATCACACTCCTGACTTGTGCCTTGCAAATGGTGGACAGGCTTTGGGGAGTCAGGAGGTGAGTTACTCGCCATAGGATTCCTAGCCTCTGACCTGCTCTTGTAGCCATGGTATTTATATGGCTACTCCAGTTCAGTTTCTGGTCAATGGTAGCCCCTTGGATGTTGATAGTGGGGGATTCAGCGATGGTAATGCCATTGAATGTCAAGGGGCAATGGTTAGATTCTCTCTTGTTGGAGATGGTCATTGCCTGGCACTTGTGTGGCACGAATGTTACTTGCCACTTATCAGCCCAAGCCTGAATATTGTCCAGGTCTTGCTGCATTTCTACACGACTGCTTCAGTATCTGAGGAGTCACGAATGGTGCTGAACATTGTGCAATCATCAGCGAACATCCCCATTTCTGACCTTATGATTGAAGGAAGGGCAGTCACTCTCACCTCACCTCTTGAGTTCAGCTCTTTTGTCCATGTTTGAACCAAGGCTGTAATGAGGTCAGGAGCTGAGTGGCCCTGGCAGAACCCAAACTGAGCATCACTGAGCAGGTTATTGCTAAGCAAGTGCCACTTGATGGCACTGTTGATGACACCTTCCATCACTTTACTGATGATTGAGAGTAGGCTGATGGGGCGGTAATTGGCCGGGTTGGATTTGTCCTGCTTTTTGTGTACAGGACATACCTGGGCAATTTTCCACATTGCAGGGTAGATTCCAGTGTTGTAGCTTGGCTTGGGGCACGGCAAGTTCTGGAGCACAGGTCTTCAGTACTATTGCTGGAATATTGTCAGGGCCCATAGCTTTTGCAGTATCCAGTGCCTTCAGTCGTTTCTTGATATCACGCGGAGTGAATCGAATTGGCTGAGGTTTGGCATCTGTGATGCTGGGGACTTCAGGAGGAGGCCAAGATGGATCATCAACTCAGCACTTCTGGCTGAAGACTGTTGCAAATACTTCTGCCTTATCTTTCGCACTGATGTGCTGGGTTCCCCCATCATTGAGGATGGGGATATTTGTGGAGCCACCTCCTCCAGTTAGTTGTTTAATTATCCACCACCATTCACGGCTGGATGTGGCAGGACTGCAGAGCTTAAATCTGATCCGTTGGTTATGGGATCGCTTAGTTCTGTCTGTCGATTGCTGCTTACACAGTTTGGCATGCAGATAGTTCTGTGTTGTAGCTTCACCAGGTTGACACCTCATTTTGAGGTATGCCTGGTGCTGCTCCTGGCATGCCCTCCTACACTCTTCATTGAACCAGGGTAGGTCTCCTGGCTTGATGGTAATGGTAGAGTGGGGGATATGCCGGGCCATGAGGTTACAGATTGTGGTTGAGTACAATTCTGCTGCTGCTGATGGCCCACAGCGTCTTATGGATGCCCAGTTTTGCCTTGCTAGATCTGTTCGAAATCTATCCCATTTAGCATGGTGATAGTGCCACACAACACGATGGACGGTATCCTCAATGTGAAGGTTGGACTTCGTCTTCACAAGGACTGTGCGGTGGTCACTCCTACCACTACTGTCATGGACAGATGCATCTGCGGCAGGCAGATTGGTGAGGACGAGGTCAACTATGTTCTTCCCTCGTGTTGGTTCCCTCACCACCTGCCACAGACCCAGTCTAGCAGATATGTCCTTTAGGATTCGGCCAGCTCGGTCAGTAGTGGTGCTACTGAGCCACTCTTGGTGATGGACATTGAAGTCCCCCACCCAGAGTACATTTTGTGCCCTTGCCACCTCATGTCAGTTTTGCTTCTGTTACCAATCACTTTAAATCTGTGCCCTCTCATTCTCGATCCTTTCACGAGTGGGAACAGTTTCTCTCTATCTACTCTGTCCAGACCCCTCATGATTTTGAATACCTCGATCAAATCACCTCTCAGCCGTCTCTTCTCCAAGGAAAACAGTCCTAACTTCTCCAATCTATCTTCAGAACTGAAATTCCTCATTCCTGGAACCATTCTCGTGATTTTGTTTCTGCATTCTAATGCATTCACATCTTTCCTAACGTGCAGCTCCCAGAACTGGACACAATACTCCAGCTGAGGCCGAACTAGTGTCTGATACAAGTTCATCATAACTTCCTTACTCTTGTACTCTATGCCCCTATTAATAAAACCCAGGATACTGTATGCTTTATTAACTGTTCTCTCAACCATACCTTCGGTCCCTTCATCTAAGTCATTTCTATAAATTGTAATATGTTGAGGCCCCAGCACAGATCCCTGTGGCACACCACTCGTTACATCTTGCCAACCAGAAAATGACCCATTTATGCCGACTCTCTGTTTCCTGTTAGCTAACCAATCTTTTATCCATGTCAATATGTTACCCCCCTACACCATGAGCTTTTATTTTCTGCAATAACCTTTGACGTGGCACCTTATCAGATGTCTTCTGGAAATCTAAATACAATACATCCACTGGTTCCCCTTTATCCACAGCACATGCAACTCCCTCAAAGAACTCCAATAAATTGGTTAAACATGATTTCCCTATCCAAAACCATGTTGACTCTGCCTGATTACCTTCAATTTTTCGAAGTGCCCTGCTATAATGTCTTTAATATAATTTTTAACATTTTCCCTAAGACAGATGTTAAGCTAACTGGCCTGTAGTTTCCTGCTTTCTGTCTCCCTCCATTTTTGAATAAAGGTGTTACATTGGCTATTTTCCAATCTAACGGAACCTTCACCAAATCTAGGGAACTTTGGAAAATTAAAACCAATGCATCAACTATCTCACTCGCCACTTCTTTTAACACCCTAGGATGAAGTCGATCAGGACCCGGGGACTTGTCAGCCTGCAGCTCCAACAATTTGTTCAGAACCACTTCCCTGGTGATTGTAATTTTCTTGAGTTCCTCCCTCCCTTCCATTTCCTGACTTACAGCCAATACTGGGATGTTACTTGTATCCTCAATAGTGAAGATCGGTGCAAAATATCTGTTCAATTCATCTGCCATCTCCTTATTATCCATTATTAATTCCCCGGACTCACTCTCTATTGAACCAATGCTCACTTTGTTAACTTTTCTTTTTTTAAATATCTATAGACATTCCTACACTCTGTCTTTATATTTCTAGCTACCTTTCTCTCGTACTCTAATTTTACCTTCCTTATCAATCTAGTCATTTTTTGCTGTTTTTTATATTCTGTCTAATCTTCTGACCTGCCTCCCATCTTTCTGCAATTATGGGCTTTTTCTTTAAGTTTGATACTATCTTTAACTGTTTTAGTTAACCACGGATGGCAGGTCCCACCCTTGGAATTTTCCTTTCTTGTTGAAATGTATCTATTCTGTGTATTCTGAAATATCCCCTTAAATGTCTGCCAGTGCATCTCTATTAACCTATCCCTCAACCTAATTTGCCAGTTCACTTTAGCTAGCTCTGCTTTCATGCCCTCATAATTGCCCTTGTTTAAGTTTAAAATATTAGTCTTGGACCAACTCTTCTCTCCCTCAAACTAAATGTAAAATTCAATCATATTATGATCGCTGCTACCTAGGGGTGCCTTAACTATCAGGTCATTAATTAATCCTATTTCTTTGCACAATACCAGGACGAGCACAGCCTGCTCTCTGGTTGGCTCCAGAATGTATTGTTCCAAGAAATTATCCCGAAAACATTCTATGTATTCCTCATCTAGGCGACCTCTGCCCATCTGATTTTTCCAATCTATATGTAGATTAAAATCACCCATAATTATCGCTGTACCTTTCTGACAAGCTGCCATTATTTCTTCCTTTATACCCTGTCCTACAGCGTGGTTAATGTCAGGTGGCCTGTACACCACTCCCACAAGTGACTTCTTGCCTTTATGATTTCTCATCTCTACCCAAACTGCTTCTATATCCCGGTTTCCTGACCTTAGGTCATCCCTCTCTATTGCGCTAATACCATCATTAATTAACAGAGCTACCCCTCCACCTTTTCCTCGCTTCCTGTCCTTCCTAAATGCCATGTACCCTTCAATATTCAGGTCCCAATCTATGTCGTTCTGCAGTCATGTCTCTGGAATGTCTATCAGATCATACTTAGTTATTTCTATTTGCGCTCTCAGTTTATCTGTTTTGTTTCGAATGCTATGTGCATTCAGATACAGAGACTTTAGTTGTGTCCTTTTATTATTTTTGTAACCTCTAGCCTTATCTATTGATTTACTTTTAGATTTGTACGCTCTGTCCCTTCCTGTCACAGTCTGTTTATTATTTCCCATATTAATACCTTCCTCTCTTGCCTTGTCTCTACTCCTTCATTTACCATATCACAGAATCACAGAATAATACAGTGTAGAAGAGGCCCTTCGGCCCATCGAGTCTGCACCAATGCATTAAAACACCTGACCTGTCTACCTAATCCCATTTGCCAGCACTTGGCCCATAGCCTTGAATGTTATGACGTGCCAAGTGCTCATCCAGGTACTTTTTAAAGGATGTGAGGTGAGAGGCGAGGGGAACGATGGTGAGAGGAGAGAAGGGAGGCGAGGGTAGGGAGGCGAGGGGAGGGAACACCTCGCAGCAGAGTGTGCTGGAGCTGGACAGACCATGTGATATGTTGACTTCCACGCATTTTAAAAATACTCCTCTTCCATATTTAATACAATCATTTATCTGGCACTTTGTTATTTGGCTGTTTGTCTCAGTTTCTTCCCAGTGCCTTTACCCAATTACTTTACCAACACCTGCCCCCACTAACTAAACCCATCCATCAGATCCCTTAACCTCTCCAGTCAAATGGAAAGATCCCAGTTTTCCCTGGTCTCTCCTCACGGCTGTAGCCTCTCAATCCCGAGAACATCTGTAAACCTCCTCCTGCCTCAACAACATTCTGAAACTAACTGCTTCAAATTAGACACAATATCAAACTGCAGCATAACCTGTGATTTATACAGATTCACAATACCCATTAGCTGTTCGACGATAATATTATTTATAAAACCTATGCTTTAGGTTTTGCTTTCCTACTTTAAGACTCTCCTTAAAACCTGCCTTTGTCCAAGCTTTTGGACATCTGCCCTAATATCTCATTATGTGGCTCAATGTTAGACTTTGCTTTACTCTTGTACAGTGCCTTGGGATGTTTTATTATGTTAAAGGTGCTATATAAATATAAGTTGTTGTTGTATGACACCATTTATTTGCTTACAGGGCTTTAAAGGGTTAAACTCTGAGGTCAGTTTTTTATTCATTGATGGGATGTGGGCGTCACTGGCCAGGCCAGCATTTATTGCCCATCCCTAATTGCCCTTGAGAAGGTGGTGGTGAGCTGCCTTCTTGAACCGCTGCAGTCCATTTGGGTTAGGTACACCCACAGATTGCACAGACTGGGCTTGTATTTATTTGAATGTAGAAGATTAAGAGGTGATCTAACCGACGGGTTTAAGATGATTATAGATTTGATAGGGTCGGTAGAGAGAAACTATTTCCTCTGGGGGGGGGGGGGGGGCCAATATCGCAGGGGGTGGGGGGTGGGGGCAGTACCTTAAAATTAGGCCATTCAGGGGTGATGTCAGGAAGCACTTCTTCACATAAACGGGAGTGGAAATCTGGAACTCTCTCCCCCAGAACTGAGATTGATGGATGTTTGTGTGGAAGGGGATTAAGGGTTACAGAACCAAGACGGGGAGATGGAGATAAGATACAGAACATCCATCATCTGATTGAATGGTGCAACAGGCTCAAGGGGCTGAATGGCCTCGTCCTGTTCCAGTGTAACAGGCCCGAGGGGCTGAATGGCCTCGTCCTGCTCCTGTGTAACAGGCTCGAGGGGCTGAATGGCCTCGTCCTGCTCCTGTGTAACAGGCCCGAAGGGCTGAATGGCCTCCTCCTGTTCCTATGTAACAGGCCCGAGGGGCTGAATGGCCTCCTCCTGTTCCTATGTAACAGGCTCAAGGGGCTGAATGGCCTCCTCCTGTTCCAGTGTAACAGGCTCAAGGGGCTGAATGGCCTCCTCCTGTTCCTATGTAACAGGCTCGAGGGATGAATGGCCTCCTCCTGTTCCTATGTAACAGGCTCGAGGGGCTGAATGGCCTCCTCCTGTTCCAGTGTAACAGGCTCGAGGGGCTGAATGGCCTCCTCCTGTTCCTGTGCAACAGGCCCGAGGGGCTGAATGGTCTCGTCCTGCTCCTGTGTAACAGGCTCGAGGGGCTGAATGGCCTCCTCCTGTTCCTGTGTAACAGGCTCGAGGGGCTGAATGGCCTCCTCCTGTTCCTGTGTAACAGGCTCGAGGGGATGAATGACCTTCTCCTGTTCCTGTGTAAGAGTCTCGAGGGGCTGAATGGCCTCCACCTGTTCCTGTGTAAGAGTCTCGAGGGGCTGAATGGCCTCCTCCTGTTCCTGTGTAAGAGTCTCAAGGGGCTGAATGGCCTCCTCCTGTTCCTGTGTAACAGGCTCAAGGGGATGAATGCCTCCTCCTGTTCCTGTGTAAGAGTCTCGAGGGGCTGAATGGCCTCCTCCTGTTCCTGTGTAAGAGTCTCGAGGGGCTGAATGGCCTCCTCCTGTTCCTGTGTAAGAGTCTCGAGGGGCTGAATGGCCTCTTCCTGTTCCTGTGTAAGAGTCTCGAGGGGCTGAATGGCCTCCTCCTGTTCCTGTGTAACAGGCTCGAGGGGCTGAATGGCCTCCTCCTGTTCCTGTGTAAGAGTCTCGAGAGGCTGAATTATACTATAGGCCCCCCAATAGTGAGAGAGAATTGGAGGAGCATATATGTAGGGAAATCACAGATAGGTGTAGGAATTATAGGGTTGTAATAGTAGGTGATTTTAACTTCCCTAATATTGACCCGGACTGTCTTAGTGCTAAGGGATCAGATGGGGAAGAATTTGTTAAGTGTGTCCAGGATAGTTTTCTGAAGCAGTATGTGGATGGCCCGACTAGAGAAGGGGCTACACTCGACCTCCTCTTCGGAAATGAGGATGGGCAGGTGGTTGATGTGTCAGTGGGGGAGCACTTTTGGACCAGTGACCATAACTCGATTAGCTTCAAGATAGTTATGGAAAAGGATAGGACTGGTCCTCAGGTTGAAGTCCTAAATTGGGGGAAGGCTAATTTCGATGGCATCAGACAGGAACTCTCAAAAGTTGAATTGGAGAGGCTGTTGACAGGTAAAGGGACGTCTGGCAAGTGGGAGGCTTTTAAAAGTGAGATAGGAATATTTCAGGGCCGGCATGTTCCTGTTAGATGGAAGGGCAAGGCTGGCAAGTTTAGGGAACCTTGGTTGACGAGGGATATTGAGGGTCTGGTCAGGACCAAGAAGGAGGCATATGTCAGGTATAGGCAGCTGGGATCAAGCGAGTCCCTCGAGGAGTATAGGGGATGGAGGACTACACTTAAGAAGGAAATTAGGAGGGTGAAAAGGGGCCATGAAATTTCCCTGGCAGATGAGATAAAGGAGAATCCTCAAAGATTCAAAAAGTATATTAAGAGTAAAAGTTTAGCGAGGGAGAGAGTAGGTCCCCTTAAGGATCAGTGTGGTAATCTATGTGTGGAGCCACGGGAAATGGGCAAGGTCTTCAATTAATACTTCTCGTCTGTATTTACCGTGGAGAAGGTCATGGAAGCTAATGAGTTCAAGGGAGGGAACAGCAATATCCTGGAGCATATCAACATTACAAAGGAGGAGGTGTTGGAGGTTTTGAAGTGCATTAAGGTGGGTAAATCCCCAGGGCTTGACCAGGTGTAACCTAGGATGCTATGGGAAGCAAAGGAGGAGATTGCTGGGGCCCTGGCAGAGATTGTTGTATCATCGTTAGCCACGGGTGAGGTACTGGAAAGTATCACCCTGCAGAAATGCAGCTTTTATGTCAATTTATTTATTTATTTATTTATTTTATTTAGGCGGCACAGTGGCGCAGTGGTTAGCACCGCAGCCTCACAGCTCCAGTGACCCGGGTTCGATTCCGGGTACTGCCTGTGTGGAGCTTGCAAGTTCTCCCTGTGTCTGCGTGGGTTTTCTCAGGGTGCTCCGGTTTCCTCCCACAGCCAAAAAGACTTGCAGGTTGATAGGTAAATTGGCCATTATAAAATTGCCCCTAGTATCGGTAGGTGGTAGGGAAATATAGGGACAGGTGGGGATGTGGTAGGAATATGGGATTAGTGTAGGATTAGTATAAATGGGTGGTTAATGGTCAGCACAGACTCGGTGGGCCGAAGGGCCTGTTTCAGTGCTGTATCTCTAAAATCTAAAAAAAAAGGACACTCTGTGCTCTTTTCAAGTGAAGCCTCTCCCCCGCGCTCTTTTCAAGTGAAGCCTCTCCCCCGCGCTCTTTTCAAGTGAAGCCTCTCCCCCGCGCTCTTTTCAAGTGAAGCCTCTCCCCCGCGCTCTTTTCAAGTGAAGCCTCTCCCCCGCGCTCTTTTCAAGTGAAGCCTCTCCCCCGCGCTCTTTTTCAAGTGAAGCCTCTCCCCCGCGCTCTTTTTCAAGTGAAGCCTCTCCCCCGCGCTCTTTTTCAAGTGAAGCCTCTCCCCCGCGCTCTTTTTCAAGTGAAGCCTCTCCCCCGCGCTCTTTTTCAAGTGAAGCCTCTCCCCCGCGCTCTTTTTCAAGTGAAGCCTCTCCCCCCCGCTCTTTTTCAAGTGAAGCCTCTCCCCCCCGCTCTTTTTCAAGTGAAGCCTCTCCCCCCCGCTCTTTTTCAAGTGAAGCCTCTCCCCCCCGCTCTTTTTCAAGTGAAGCCTCTCCCCCCCGCTCTTTTTCAAGTGAAGCCTCTCCCCCCCGCTCTTTTTCAAGTGAAGCCTCTCCCCCCCGCTCTTTTTCAAGTGAAGCCTCTCCCCCCCGCTCTTTTTCAAGTGAAGCCTCTCCCCCCCGCTCTTTTTCAAGTGAAGCCTCTCCCCCGCGCTCTTTTTCAAGTGAAGCCTCTCCCCCGCGCTCTTTTTCAAGTGAAGCCTCTCCCCCGCGCTCTTTTTCAAGTGAAGCCTCTCCCCCGCGCTCTTTTTCAAGTGAAGCCTCTCCCCCGCGCCCTTTTTCAAGTGAAGCCTCTCGCTCGCGCTCTTCTTCAAGTGAAGCCTCTCCCCCGCGCACTTTTTCAAGTGAAGCCTCTCCCCCGCGCTCTTTTTCAAGTGAAGCCTCTCCCCCGCGCTCTTTTCCAAGTGAAGCCTCTCCCCCGCGCTCTTTTTCAAGTTTAGGGAACCTTGGTTGACGAGGGATATTGAGGGTCTGGTCAGGACAAAGAAGGAGGCGTATGTCAGGTATAGGCAGCTGGGATCAAGCGAGTCCCTCGAGGAGTATAAGGGATGTAGGAGTACACTTAAGAAGGAAATTAGGAGGGTGAAAAGGGGCCATGAGATTTCCCTGGCAGATAAGATAAAGGAGAATCCTAAAAGATTCTATAAGTATATTAAGAGTAAAAGGGTAGCTAGGGAGAGAGTAGGTCCCCTTAAGGATCAGTGTGGTAATCTATGTGTGGAGCCACAGGAAATGGGCGAGGGCTTAAATGAATACTTCTCGTCCGTATTTACCGTGGAGAAGGTCATGGAAGCTAGTGATTTCAAGGGAGGGAACAGCGATATCCTGGAGCATATCAACATTACAAAGGAGGAGGTGTTGGAGGTTTTGAAGCGCATTAAGGTGGATAAATCCCCAGGGCCTGACCAGGTGTATCCTCAGATGCTATGGGAAGCAAGGGAGGAGATTGCTGGGGCCCTGGCAGAGATTTTTGTATCATCGTTAGCCATGGGTGAGGTACCGGAAGACTGGAGGATAGCTAATGTTGTGCCTTTATTTAAGGAGGGCAGCAGGGATAAGCCAGGGAACTACAGGCTGGTGAGCCTTACATCAGTGGTGGGAAAGTTATTGGAAGGGATTCTGAGAGACAGGATTTATATGCATTTGGAAAGGCATGGTCTGATTAGGGATAGTCAGCATGGCTTTGTGTGTGGGAAATGATGTCTCATGAATTTGATTGAGTTTTTTGAGGAGGTGACCAAGAGGATTGATGAGGGCAGGGCGATGGACGTTGTCTACATGGACTTTAGCAAGGCCTTTGACAAGGTCCCGCATGGTAGGCTGGTCCAGAAGGTTCGAACACATGGGATCCAGGGTGAGCTAGCAAATTGGATACAAAATTGGCTTGGTGATAGGAGGCAGAGGGTGGTAGTGGAGGGTTGTTTTTCAGATTGGAGGCCAGTGACCAGTGGTGTGCCGCAGGGATCGGTGCTGGGCCCTCTGTTGTTTGTCATATATATTAATGACTTGGATGTGAATGTAGGGGGAATGATTCGTAAGTTTGCAGATGACACCAAAATTGGTGGGAAAGTGGAGAGTGAAGAAGGTTGTCTAAGGTTATAACAGGATATCGATCAACTGGGAAAGTGGGCAAGGGATTGGCAAATGGAATTTAATGCAGACAAGTGCGAAGTGATGCATTTTGGGAAGTTAAACCAGGGCAGGACATATACAGTGAATGGCAGGGCCCTGGGGAGCGTTCTTGAGCAGAGACACCTTGGGGTGCAAGTACATAGTTCCCTGAAAGTGGCAACACAGGTAGACAGGGTGGTGAAGAAGGCGTATGGCATGCTTGCCTTCATCGGCCGAGGTATTGAGTACAAGAGTTGGGACGTCATGTTACAGTTGTACATAACGTTGGTTAGGCCGCATTTGGAGTACTGTGTGCAGTTCTGGTCGTCGCACTACAGGAAAGATGTGATTAAGCTAGAGAGGGTGCAGAAAAGATTCCCAAGGATGTTGCCTGGTTTGGAGGGCTTGAGTTATAAAGAGAGTTTGGATAGGCAGGGTCTGTTTTCCCTGGAGCGAAGGAGGCTGAGATGGGACATGATAGAGGGATATAAAATTATGAGAGGCATAGATAGGGTAGATAGCCAGAGTCTGTTTCCCATGGTAGGGGTGACTAAAACTAGAGGGCATAGATTTAAAATAAAAACAAGAAATGCTGGAATCACTCAGCAAGTCTGGCAGCATCTGTGGAAAGAGAAGCAGAGTTAACGTTTCAGGTCAGTGACCCTTCTTCGGAACCGGGGCATAGATTTAAGGTGAGAGGGAGGAGGTTTAAAGGGGATCAAAGGGGTAAATTTTTCACAGAAAGAATAGTGGGTATCTGGAATGAGCTGCCAGAGGAGGTGGTGGAGGCAGGAACAGTAGCGACATTTAAGAGGCATCTGGACAGGTACTTGAATGAGAAAGGCATAGAGGGATATGGAATTAATGCAGGCAGGTGGGATTAGTATAGATAGGCATTATGGTCGGCATGGACGCGGTGGGCCGAAGGGCCTGTTTCTGTGCTGTACGACTCTATTTCCACTTGCAAATTGGGCTTGTGCTGAAGGAGTTGCTGAAAATGTTACAAACTGTTTCCCTTCATGCAGCACGATTGAATAGTTACACCTCAGAGCCTCTCAGTCCTTTAATTACTCAGTATTGTTTACAGGGCCGTCCTAATCCATCGCAGCCATTTTGTGAAACGTCTCATGTATCTGAAACATTCTGTGAGATGGAGTTTGCACTTTCAGTTTCCGGTATTTGCTCTTTGTTTATTAGTGAAACCTCCCACCTGATCACCACCAGAACACTCCAGTTCACACCGAATCAACACTAAAGATAAATTAAACACCATCCAGGACCAGACAACAGATTTATTTAAATACACACCCCAGGTCCTGTCCTGTCTGTAAACTCTACCACACGTTAAAACATCATCATACGCTCACACACAGCCGCACACAGTCCCAAATACAGACAGCACACGCAGTCTCACATACACATGACCACACGCAGTCCCAAATACAGACAGCACACGCAGTCTCACATACACATGGCCGCACACAGTCCCAAATACAGACAGCACACGCAGTCTCACATACACATGGCCGCACACAGTCCCAAATACAGACAGCACACGCAGTCTCACATACACATGGCCACACGCAGTCCCAAATACAGACAGCACACGCAGTCTCACATACACATGACCACACGCAGTCCCAAATACACACGACTGCATGCAGTCCCAAATATATACGACCACACGCAGTCCCAAATACACTCGGCCACACACAGTCCCAAATACACACAGCCACATGCAGTCCCAAATACAGACAGCCACACGCAGTCCCAAATACACATGACCACACACAGTCCAAAATACACACTGCCACATGCAGTCCCAAATACACATGGCCATACGCAGTACCAAATGCCACAGGGCCACAAGAAGTCCAAAATACACATAGCTACACACAGTCCCAAACATACTCGGCCAGACACAGTTAAAAACACATGGCCACATGCAGCTCCACAAGCACATGGCCGTACGCAGTCCCACATACACATGGTCACATGCAAGTTCCCCTCCAAGTCACACACCATCCTGACTTGGAACTGTATCACCGTTACTTCACTGTCGCTGGGTCAAAATCCTGGAACTCCCTTCCTAACAGCACTGTGGGTGTACCTACCCCACAAGGACTGCAGCGGTTCAAGAAGGCAGCTCACCACCACCTTCTCAAGGGCAATTAGGGATGAGCCATAAATGCTGGCCTCGCCAGTGACACCCACATCCCATGAATGAATTTTAAAAAATTCTGGCACACATTCACACAGTCGTACACATGCATATACACACACAGACAGACAGGCACACATGCGGTCAGGGAAACATACGGCCAAATGCAGTCACACATACGCACACAGTTATACACAGAGTCACACAGAAACAGAGTCATACTCCCACAACAGAAATACACAATCGTACACACACACAAACAGTCATACACACAGACATACAGCAACTCACATTCATACACTCAATTATATATCTAGTGACACCCACACACACTGACATACACAAATAGGTTTTATGTAAAAATACAGTTATCATCAATAAACTGGCATATCAACAACATTTAATTTAGCACATCCCACTCCCTCCGCACACACTTAATATCCCCCCCAGTCTAATCCCATTCCACACATCCTTCAAAATTCCACCCAGTCCAACCACTCACCCCTCACTCCTCATATCCTTTAATATCCCACCAAGTCTAATTCCTCTCTATTAATTTGGGAATTGTGTGTTTGGATTGGAAATTTCTTCATGTTACTCCATTATTTTGGAAGTGTGCAAGAGAGAAAGTACAGGCCTGTCAGTCTAGCATCAGTTGTAGGGATGATCCTAGAATCTGTTATCAGGTAATGCATTTTGGAAGGTCTAATACAGGTGGGAGGTATACAGTAAATGGCAGAACCCTTAGGAGTATTGACAGGCAGAGAGATCTGGGCGTACAGGTCCACAGGTCACTGAAAGTGGCAATGCAGGTGGATAAGGTAGTCAAGAAGGCATACGGCATGCTTACCTTCATCGGTCGGGGCACAGAGTATAAAAATTGGCAAGTCATGCTGCAGCTGTACAGAACTTTAGTTAGGCCACACTTAGAATATTGCGTGCAATTCTGGTCGCCACACTACCAGAAGGACGTGGAGGCTTTGGAGAGGGTACAGAAGAGGTTTATCAGGGTGTTGCCTGGTCTGGAGGGCATTAGCTATGAGGAGAGGTTTGATAAACTCGGATTGTTTTCACTGGAACGACGGAGGTGGAGGGGCGACATGATAGAGGTTTACAAAGTTATAAGCGGCATGGACAGAGTGGATAGTCAGAAGCGTTTTCCCAGGGTGGAAGAGTCAGTTACTCGGGGACATAGGTTTAAGGTGAGAGGGGCAAAGTTTAGAGGGGATGTGCGAGGCAAGTTCTTTACACAGAGGGTGGTGAGTGCCTGGAACTTGCTGCCAGGGGAGGTGGTGGAAGCAGGTATGATAGCGACGTTTAAGAGACATCTTGACAAATACATGATTCAGATGGGAATAGAGGGATACGGTCCCCGGAGGTGCAGAAGGTGTTATTTTAGGCAGGCATCAAGATCGGTGCAGGCTTGGAGGGCTGAATGGCCTGTTCCTGTACTTTACTGTTCTTTGTTCTTTGGGACAGAGTGACCTTGCACCTAAATGAACACAATTTGATCAGAGAAAGTCAGCATGGGTTCCTAAAGCGTAAGTCATGTCTGACTAAATCCTCTTGAATTTTTTTTCATTAATCTGGTTGATGAGAGTGTTTTTGGATGTTCTATATGGACCTTCCAAAGAACATTTGATAAGGTTCCACACAAAAGATTATTGAGAAAAGTAAGAATTGGAGATCGCCCGTTGCCTTGAATTGTAATTGTTTGAGGGATAGGAGACAGAGAGTGAAGATAAAGGAAGTGTACTCTGATTGGTGGGATGTGACAATGTTCACCAGGAATCTGTCCTGGGGCTTCAGCTTTTCACCATATTTATTAATAACTCGAATGAAGGAATAGAGAATTGTATTTCCACGTTTTCAGACTGAATATAGAAGGTTCAGAGGGGAAGTGAAAAAACAAATAAGAAAACATCTATGTTTGAGAAGAGACTTGCAGTGAACTAAAAGAATCGAAATGTCTTTTACAGGCACATAAATAGTGGTGTTAAAAGGAGGAGTGGGGCCATTATGGACCTAAAAGTGGATTCACGCATGGAGGCAGGGGGCATGGCTGAGATACTAAATGAGTACTTTGCATCTGTCTTTACCAAGGAAGATTATGTTGCCCAAGTCATTGTGAATGAAGAGGTAGTTGAGACATTGAATGGGCTGAAAGTTGATCCTGAGGAGGTATTATATAAGCTGGCTGTACTTAAAGTTGATAAGTCACCAGGACCAGATGAGATGCATCCAAGATACTGAGGGAAGTGAGGGTGGAAATTGCAGAGGCAATAATCTTCCAATCCTCCTTAGATACAGGGGTGCTCCCAGAGGACTGGAGAATTGCAAATGTTACACCCTTGTTTAAAAAGGATGTAAGGACAAGCTCAGCAACTGCAGGCCAGTCAGTTTAACCTCGGTGGTGGGGAAACTTCTAGAAACAATAATTCAGGTCAAAGTTAATAGTCACTTTAACAAATGTGGATTAATTAAGGAAAGCCAGCATGGATTTGTTACAGGCAAATCATGTTTAACTAATTTAACTGAGTTTATTAATGAGGTAACAGAGGGTTGATGAGGGTAATGTGATTGATGTGGTGTACATGGACTTCCAAAAGGCGTTCAAAAAGTGCCTTATAACAGGCTTGTCAGCAAAGTTAGAGCCCATGGAATAAAAGGGACATTGGCAGCATGGATATGAAATTGGCTGAGTGACAGATAACAGAGTAGTTGTGAACAGTTGTTTCTTGGACAAGAGGAAGGTATATAATGGATTCCCCAGGGGTCAGTATTAGGGCCACTGCTTTTCTTGATGTATATTAATGACCTAGACTTGGGTGTACACGGCACAATTTCAATATTTGCCGATGACACAAAACTTGGAAGTATTGTGAACTGTGAGGAAGATAGTGATAAACTTTAATAGGACATAGACAGGCTGATGGAATAGGCAGACAGGTGACAGATGAAGTTCAATGCAGAGAAATGTGAAGTGATCCATTTTGGTAGGAGGAACATGGAAAGACAATATAGAATAAAGGGTACAATTCTAAAGGGGGTGCAGGAGCAGAGGGACCTGGGTGTATATGTGCATAAGTCATTGAAGGTGGCAGGACAGGTTGAGAGAGCGGTTAATAAAGCATACAGTATCCTGGGCTTTATTAATAGGGGAATAGAGTACAAGAGTAAGGAGGTTATAAACCCAAACACTAGCTTGGCCTCAGCTGGAGAATTGTGTCCAATTCTGGGCACTGTACTTTATAAAGGATGTGAAGGCATTAGAGAGGGTGCAGAAAAGATTCATGAGAAAGAACTTCAGTTACGTGGATAGATTGGAGAAACTGAGGTGGTTTTCCTCGGAGAAGAGAAGAATAAGAGGAGATTTGATCGAGGTGTTTAGAATCATGAGGGGTCTGGACAGAGTAGATAGGGAGAAACTGTTCCCATTGGCGGAAGGATCCGGAACCAGAGGACACCGATTTAAGGTGATTGGTAAAAGAAGCAATGGCGACATGAGGAAAAGCTTTTTTAAGCAGCGACTGGTTTGGATCTGGAATACACTGCCCGAGAGCACGGTGGAGGCAGATTCAATCATGGTTTTCAAAAGGGAATTGGATAATTATTTGAAGAGAAAATTTTGCAGGGCTACAGGGAAAAGGTGGGTGAGTTGGGACTGGCTGAGTTGCTCTTGCAGAGAGCCAGCACGGACACAATGAGCTGAATGGCCTCCTTCTGTGTTGTAACCATTCTGTAATTCTTGAATACTAAGTTAGGAAGCACAATAAGTTGTACAGATGGGAGCAGGAGGTTGCAAAGTGATAGGTTAATTGAGTGGGCAAAACTGTGGCAGACGGAGTTCAATGAAGGGAAAATTGTGAGGCCACCCACTTTGAACTGAAGAAAGAGAAATCTGAGTCTTTTATAAATGGTGAGACATGAGGGACTGTCGAGGAGCAGTCTATTGTCCAGTACAGAAATCACTAGAAACTAGTGCACAGGTACAAAAACAATGAAAAAGGCTATTGGAATGTTATGCTTCATCTCCAGAAGGTTGGATTAGAAAGGGGCACAAGTTTATGTTGCAACTGTTCAGAGCCTTGGTTGGACACTTTCTAAAGAATTGCATTCAGTTTTGAGCCTCACACCAGCCTCGGAGTGGGTGCAGCGGATTCACCAGGGCCATACTGAGGCAAAAAGTGTTTAATTATGAGGACAGCTTGCATAGACAAGGCGTGTATTGTCCTGAGTAGAAAAGGTTAATGTGTGATGTTACTGACATGTTTAATATGATTAAAAGATTATAAAAGATAAAACGAGAGAAACGATTTCCTCTGGTTGAGCTGGGAATCTAGAACGAGGGGGCAGAACTGTAAAATTGGAGCCCGGCCGTTCAGGGGGTGATGTGAGGAAGCACTTCTTCACACAAAGGGGAGTGGGAATCTGGAACACTCTCCCCCAAAAAGCTGTTGATATGTGGGGCGAATTGGAAATTTCAAGACAGAATAATAGGATTTTTGTTAAGTGATGATATCACAGGATGTGTAACCAAAGTGGCAGGATGAAACTTACATACAGAGCAGCCATGATCTACTGAATGGTGGAACAGGCTGAAGAGGATGAAATGTCCCTAGATCAGGGAATCCGGATGAAATGCAACTTCAATCTGTTAACGAGTGATACAATTCAGTAAACATTTTCCCGGGTAGAGTTTATACATGTTTGTAACGGTGACCTTGCTGTCACTTGGGCGTACACTCCTTCCGTCTATACTCTACTGCCTCACAAACACCTTCCACAATCAGACTGTTCCTAACAGAGACAACTGCAAACTTACCCCAACTTGCCGAGCCCTCCCGGAGAATCCCACTCAATACCAAGGTCAGGAGAATGGTGCTGCGAGCAGACTCCATGTGTAACAATGGCTGCATCAAACTGAGACTTTACTCTCTCATCAATCTGAGCTAGCACTGAGAGCAGGCAGGAAGTAACTGGAGAAGAGTTAGCAGCAAGCTCAGAAACAAACATTAACTGTTCCAGCACCACACCTGCACATCCTCTAAACTCCGCAGAACCGGGAATCTTCCAAAACAAAAAATAAACATTCTCAAACTTGTACTGAGCACTGCCTGAAGATGAAGTACCCAAGAGAGATCCCAGTGATCCGATACGAGACCCTGAAGATGAGGTACCCAGGAGAGATCCCAGTGATCCGATGCAGGACCCTGAAGATGAGGTACCCAGGAGAGATCCCAGTGATCCGATACAAGACCCTGAAGATGAAGTACCCAGGAGAGATCCCAGTGATCCGATACAAGACCCTGAAGATGAGGTATCCAGGAGAGATCCCAGTGATCCGATGCAGGACCCTGAAGATGAGGTACCCAGGAGAGATCCCAGTGATCCGATGCAGGACCCTGAAGATGAGGTATCCAGGAGAGATCCCAGTGATCCGATGCAGGACCCTGAAGATGAGGTACCCAGGAGAGATCCCAGTGATCCGATACAGGACCCTGAAGATGAGGTACCCAGGAGAGATCCCAGTGATCCGATACAAGACCCTGAAGATGAGGTATCCAGGAGAGATCCCAGTGATCCGATACGAGACCCTGAAGATGAAGTACCCAGGAGAGATCCCAGTGATCCGATACAGGACCCTGAAGATGAGGTACCCAAGAGAGATCCCAGTGATCCGATACAAGACCCTGAAGATGAAGTACCCAGGAGAGATCCCAGTGATCCGATACAGGACCCTGAAGATGAGGTATCCAGGAGAGATCCCAGTGATCCGATACAAGACCCTGAAGATGAGGTATCCAGGAGAGATCCCAGTGATCCGATACGAGACCCTGAAGATGAGGTATCCAGGAGAGATCCCAGTGATCCGATACAAGACCCTGAAGATGAGGTATCCAGGAGAGATCCCAGTGATCCGATACGAGACCCTGAAGATGAAGTACCCAGGAGAGATCCCAGTGATCCGATACAGGACCCTGAAGATGAGGTACCCAAGAGAGATCCCAGTGATCCGATACAAGACCCTGAAGATGAAGTACCCAGGAGAGATCCCAGTGATCCGATGCAGGACCCTGAAGATGAGGTACCCAAGAGAGATCCCAGTGATCCGATGCAGGACCCTGAAGATGAGGTACCCAGGAGAGATCCCAGTGATCCGATGCAGGACCCTGAAGATGAGGTACCCAGGAGAGATCCCAGTGATCCGATACAGGACCCTGAAGATGAAGTACCCAGGAGAGATCCCAGTGATCCGATACAAGACCCTGAAGATGAGGTATCCAGGAGAGATCCCAGTGATCCGATGCAGGACCCTGAAGATGAGGTACACAGGAGAGATCCCAGTGATCCGATACAAGACCCTGAAGATGAGGTACCCAGGAGAGATCCCAGTGATCCGATACAGGACCTTGAAGATGAGGTACCCAGGAGAGATCCCAGTGATCCGATACAGGACCCTGAAGATGAGGTACCCAGGAGAGATCCCAGTGATCCGATACAGGACCCTGAAGATGAGATACCCAGGAGAGATCCCAGTGATCCGATACAGGACCCTGAAGATGAGGTACCCAGGAGAGATCCCAGTGATCCGATACAGGACCCTGAAGATGAGGTACCCAGGAGAGATCCCAGTGATCCGATACAGGACCCTGAAGATGAGGTACCCAGGAGAGATCCCAGTGATCCGATACAGGACCCTGAAGATGAGGTACCCAGGAGAGATCCCAGTGATCCGATACAGGACCCTGAAGATGAGGTACCCAGGAGAGATCCCAGTGATCCGATGCAGGACCCTGAAGATGAGGTACCCAGGAGAGATCCCAGTGATACGATACAGGACCCTGAAGATGAGGTACCCAGGAGAGATCCCAGTGATCCGATACAAGACCCTGAAGTACCCAGGAGAGATCCCAGTGATCCGATACAGGACCCTGAAGATGAGGTACCCAGGAGAGATCCCAGTGATCCGATACAGGACCCTGAAGATGAGGTACCCAGGAGAGATCCCAGTGATCCGATACAGGACCCTGAAGATGAGATACCCAGGAGAGATCCCAGTGATCCGATACAGGACCCTGAAGATGAGGTACCCAGGAGAGATCCCAGTGATCCGATACAGGACCCTGAAGATGAGGTACCCAGGAGAGATCCCAGTGATCCGATACAGGACCCTGAAGATGAGGTACCCAGGAGAGATCCCAGTGATCCGATACAGGACCCTGAAGATGAGGTACCCAGGAGAGATCCCAGTGATCCGATACAGGACCCTGAAGATGAGGTACCCAGGAGAGATCCCAGTGATCCGATGCAGGACCCTGAAGATGAGGTACCCAGGAGAGATCCCAGTGATACGATACAGGACCCTGAAGATGAGGTACCCAGGAGAGATCCCAGTGATCCGATACAGGACCCTGAAGATGAGGTACCCAGGAGAGATCCCAGTGATCCGATACAGGACCCTGAAGATGAGGTACCCAGGAGAGATCCCAGTGATCCGATGCAGGACCCTGAAGATGAGGTACCCAGGAGAGATCCCAGTGATCCAATACAGGACCCTGAAGTACCCAGGAGAGATCCCAGTGATCCGATGCAGGACCCTGAAGATGAGGTACCCAGGAGAGATCCCAGTGATCCGATGCAGGACCCTGAAGATGAGGTACCCAGGAGAGATCCCAGTGATCCGATACAAGACCCTGAAGATGAAGTACCCAGGAGAGATCCCAGTGATCCGATACAAGACCCTGAAGATGAGGTACCCAGGAGAGATCCCAGTGATCCGATACAGGATCCTGAAGATGAGGTACCCAGGAGAGATCCCAGTGATCCGATACAGGACCCTGAAGATGAGGTACCCAGGAGAGATCCCAGTGATCCGATGCAGGACCCTGAAGATGAGGTACCCAGGAGAGATCCCAGTGATCCGATACAGGACCCTGAAGATGAGGTATCCAGAAGAGATCCCAGTGATCCGATACAGGACCCTGAAGATGAGGTACCCAGGAGAGATCCCAGTGATCCGATGCAGGACCCTGAAGATGAGGTACCCAGGAGAGATCCCAGTGATCCGATGCAGGACCCTGAAGATGAGGTACCCAGGAGAGATCCCAGTGATCCGATACAGGACCCTGAAGATGAGGTACTCAGCAGAGATCCCAGTGATCCGATACAGGACCCTGAAGATGAGGTACCCAGGAGAGATCCCAGTGATCCAATACAGGACCCTGAAGATGAGGTACCCAGGAGAGATCCCAGTGATCCGATGCAGGACCCTGAAGATGAGGTACCCAGGAGAGATCCCAGTGATACGATACAGGACCCTGAAGATGAGGTACCCAGGAGAGATCCCAGTGATCCGATACAGGACCCTGAAGATGAGGTACCCAGGAGAGATCCCAGTGATCCGATACAGGACCCTGAAGATGAGGTACCCAGGAGAGATCCCAGTGATCCGATACAGGACCCTGAAGATGAGGTACCCAGGAGAGATCCCAGTGATCCGATACAGGACCCTGAAGATGAGGTACCCAGGAGAGATCCCAGTGATCCGATACAGGACCCTGAAGATGAGGTACCCAGGAGAGATCCCAGTGATCCGATACAGGACCCTGAAGATGAGGTACCCAGGAGAGATCCCAGTGATCCGATGCAGGACCCTGAAGATGAGGTACCTAGGAGAGATCCCAGTGATCCGATACAGGACCCTGAAGTACCCAGGAGAGATCCCAGTGATCCGATGCAGGACCCCGAAGATGAGGTACCCAGGAGAGATCCCAGTGATCCGATGCAGGACACTGAAGATGAGGTACCCAGGAGAGATCCCAGTGATCCGATACAGGACCCTGAAGATGAGGTACCCAGGAGAGAATCCAGTGATCCGATACAAGACCCTGAAGATGAAGTACCCAGGAGAGATCCCAGTGATCCGATACAGGACCCTGAAGATGAAGTACCCAGGAGAGATCCCAGTGATACGATACAGGACCCTGAAGATAAAGTACCCAGGAGAGATCCCAGTGATCCGATACAGGACCCTGAAGATGAGGTACCCAGGAGAGAATCCAGTGATCCGATACAAGACCCTGAAGATGAAGTACCCAGGAGAGATCCCAGTGATCCGATACAGGACCCTGAAGATGAGGTACCCAGGAGAGATCCCAGTGATCCGATACAGGATCCTGAAGATGAGGTACCCAGGAGAGATCCCAGTGATCCGATGCAGGACCCTGAAGATGAGGTACCCAGGAGAGATCCCAGTGATCCGATGCAGGACCCTGAAGATGAGGTACCCAGGAGAGATCCCAGTGATCCGATACAGGACCCTGAAGTACCCAGGAGAGATCCCAGTGATCCGATGCAGGACCCTGAAGATGAGGTACCCAGGAGAGATCCCAGTGATCCGATACAGGACCCTGAAGATGAGGTACACAGGAGAGATCCCAGTGATCCAATACAGGACCCTGAAGATGAGGTACCCAGGAGAGATCCCAGTGATCCGATACAGGACCCTGAAGTACCCAGGAGAGATCCCAGTGATCCGATGCAGGACCCTGAAGATGAGGTACCCAGGAGAGATCCCAGTGATCCGATACAGGACCCTGAAGATGAGGTACTCAGCAGAGATCCCAGTGATCCGATACGGGACCCTGAAGATGAGGTACCCAGGAGAGATCCCAGTGATCCAATACAGGACCCTGAAGATGAGGTACCCAGGAGAGATCCCAGTGATCCGATGCAGGACCCTGAAGATGAGGTACCCAGGAGAGATCCCAGTGATACGATACAGGACCCTGAAGATGAGGTACCCAGGAGAGATCCCAGTGATCCGATACAGGACCCTGAAGATGAGGTACCCAGGAGAGATCCCAGTGATCCGATACAGGACCCTGAAGATGAGGTACCCAGGAGAGATCCCAGTGATCCGATACAGGACCCTGAAGATGAGGTACCCAGGAGAGATCCCAGTGATCCGATACAGGACCCTGAAGATGAGGTACCCAGGAGAGATCCCAGTGATCCGATACAGGACCCTGAAGATGAGGTACCCAGGAGAGATCCCAGTGATCCGATGCAGGACCCTGAAGATGAGGTACCTAGGAGAGATCCCAGTGATCCGATACAGGACCCTGAAGTACCCAGGAGAGATCCCAGTGATCCGATGCAGGACCCCGAAGATGAGGTACCCAGGAGAGATCCCAGTGATCCGATGCAGGACCCTGAAGATGAGGTACCCAGGAGAGATCCCAGTGATCCGATACAGGATCCTGAAGATGAGGTACCCAGGAGAGATCCCAGTGATCCGATACAGGATCCTGAAGATGAGGTACCCAGGAGAGATCCCAGTGATCCGATGCAGGACCCTGAAGATGAGGTACCCAGGAGAGATCCCAGTGATCCGATACAGGATCCTGAAGATGAGGTACCCAGGAGAGATCCCAGTGATCCGATACAGGACCCTGAAGTACCCAGGAGAGATCCCAGTGATCCGATGCAGGACCCTGAAGATGAGGTACCCAGGAGAGATCCCAGTGATCCGATACAGGACCCTGAAGTACCCAGGAGAGATCCCAGTGATCCGATGCAGGACCCTGAAGATGAGGTACCCAGGAGAGATCCCAGTGATCCGATGCAGGACCCTGAAGATGAGGTACCCAGGAGAGATCCCAGTGATCCGATACAGGACCCTGAAGTACCCAGGAGAGATCCCAGTGATACGATACAAGACCCTGAAGATAAAGTACCCAGGAGAGATCCCAGTGATACGATACAGGACCCTGAAGATAAAGTACCCAGGAGAGATCCCAGTGATCCGATACAGGACCCTGAAGATGAGGTACCCAGGAGAGAATCCAGTGATCCGATACAAGACCCTGAAGATGAAGTACCCAGGAGAGATCCCAGTGATCCGATACAGGACCCTGAAGATGAGGTACCCAGGAGAGATCCCAGTGATCCGATACAGGACCCTGAAGATGAGGTACCCAGGAGAGATCCCAGTGATCCGATACAGGACCCTGAAGATGAGGTACCCAGGAGAGATCCCAGTGATCCGATACAGGATCCTGAAGATGAGGTACCCAGGAGAGATCCCAGTGATCCGATGCAGGACCCTGAAGATGAGGTACCCAGGAGAGATCCCAGTGATCCGATGCAGGACCCTGAAGATGAGGTACCCAGGAGAGATCCCAGTGATCCGATACAGGACCCTGAAGTACCCAGGAGAGATCCCAGTGATCCGATGCAGGACCCTGAAGATGAGGTACCCAGGAGAGATCCCAGTGATCCGATACAGGACCCTGAAGTACCCAGGAGAGATCCCAGTGATCCGATGCAGGACCCTGAAGATGAGGTACCCAGGAGAGATCCCAGTGATCCGATACAGGACCCTGAAGTACCCAGGAGAGATCCCAGTGATCCGATGCAGGACCCTGAAGATGAGGTACCCAGGAGAGATCCCAGTGATCCGATGCAGGACCCTGAAGATGAGGTACCCAGGAGAGATCCCAGTGATCCGATACAGGACCCTGAAGTACCCAGGAGAGATCCCAGTGATCCGATACAGGACCCTGAAGATGAGGTACCCAGGAGAGATCCCAGTGATCCGATACAGGACCCTGAAGATAAAGTACCCAGGAGAGATCCGAGTGATCCGATACAAGACCCTGAAGATGAGGTACCCAGGAGAGATCCCAGTGATCCGATACAGGATCCTGAAGATGAGGTACCCAGGAGAGATCCCAGTGATCCGATACAGGGCCCTGAAGATGAGGTACCCAGGAGAGATCCCAGTGATCTGATACAAGATCCTCAAGATGAAGTACCCAGGAGAGATCCCAGTGATACGATACAGGACCCTGAAGATAAAGTACCCAGGAGAGATCCGAGTGATCCGATACAAGACCCTGAAGATGAGGTACCCAGGAGAGATCCCAGTGATCCGATACAGGATCCTGAAGATGAGGTACCCAGGAGAGATCCCAGTGATCCGATACAGGGCCCTGAAGATGAGGTACCCAGGAGAGATCCCAGTGATCCGATGCAGGACCCTGAAGATGAGGTACCCAGGAGAGATCCCAGTGATCCGATACAGGACCCTGAAGATGAGGTATCCAGGAGAGATCCCAGTGATCCGATACAGGACCCTGAAGATGAGGTACCCAGGAGAGATCCCAGTGATCCGATGCAGGACCCTGAAGATGAGGTACCCAGGAGAGATCCCAGTGATCCGATGCAGGACCCTGAAGATGAGGTACCCAGGAGAGATCCCAGTGATCCGATACAGGACCCTGAAGATGAGGTACTCAGGAGAGATCCCAGTGATCCGATACTTGACCCTGAAGATGAGGTACCCAGGAGAGATCCCAGTGATCCGATACAGGACCCTGAAGATGAGGTACTCAGGAGAGATCCCAGTGATCCGATACAGGACCCTGAAGATGAGGTATCCAGGAGAGATCCCAGTGATCCGATGCAGGACCCTGAAGATGAGGTACACAGGAGAGATCCCAGTGATCCGATACAGGACCCTGAAGTACCCAGGAGAGATCCCAGTGATCCGATGCAGGACCCTGAAGATGAGGTACCCAGGAGAGATCCCAGTGATCCGATACAGGACCCTGAAGTACCCAGGAGAGATCCCAGTGATCCGATGCAGGACCCTGAAGATGAGGTACCCAGGAGAGATCCCAGTGATCCGATGCAGGACCCTGAAGATGAGGTACCCAGGAGAGATCCCAGTGATCCGATACAGGACCCTGAAGTACCCAGGAGAGATCCCAGTGATCCGATACAGGACCCTGAAGATGAGGTACCCAGGAGAGAGCCCAGTGATCTGATACAAGATCCTCAAGATGAAGTACCCAGGAGAGATCCCAGTGATCCGATACAGGATCCTGAAGATGAGGTACCCAGGAGAGATCCCAGTGATCCGATACAGGGCCCTGAAGATGAGGTACCCAGGAGAGATCCCAGTGATCCGATGCAGGACCCTGAAGATGAGGTACCCAGGAGAGATCCCAGTGATCCGATACAGGACCCTGAAGATGAGGTATCCAGGAGAGATCCCAGTGATCCGATACAGGACCCTGAAGATGAGGTACCCAGGAGAGATCCCAGTGATCCGATGCAGGACCCTGAAGATGAGGTACCCAGGAGAGATCCCAGTGATCCGATGCAGGACCCTGAAGATGAGGTACCCAGGAGAGATCCCAGTGATCCGATACAGGACCCTGAAGATGAGGTACTCAGGAGAGATCCCAGTGATCCGATACTGGACCCTGAAGATGAGGTACCCAGGAGAGATCCCAGTGATCCGATACAGGACCCTGAAGATGAGGTACCCAGGAGAGATCCCAGTGATCCGATACAGGACCCTGAAGATGAGGTGCCCAGGAGAGATCCCAGTGATCCGATACAGGACCCTGAAGATGAGGTACTCAGGAGAGATCCCAGTGATCCGATACAGGACCCTGAAGATGAGGTACCCAGGAGAGATCCCAGTGATCCGATACAGGACCCTGAAGATGAGGTACCCAGGAGAGATCCCAGTGATCCGATGCAGGACCCTGAAGTACCCAGGAGAGATCCCAGTGATCCGATGCAGGACCCTGAAGTACCCAGGAGAGATCCCAGTGATCCGATGCAGGACCCTGAAGATGAGGTACCCAGGAGAGATCCCAGTGATCCGATACAAGACCCTGAAGATGAGGTACCCAGGAGAGATCCCAGTGATCCGATGCAGGACCCTGAAGATGAGGTACCCAGGAGAGATCCCAGTGATCCGATGCAGGACCCTGAAGATGAGGTACCCAGGAGAGATCCCAGTGATCCGATACAAGACCCTGAAGCTGAGGTACCCAGGAGAGATCCCAGTGATCCGATACAAGACCCTGAAGATGAGGTACCCAGGAGAGATCCCAGTGATCCGATACAGGACCCTGAAGATGAGGTACCCAGAAGAGATCCCAGTGATCCGATGCAGGACCCTGAAGATGAGGTACCCAGGAGAGATCCCAGTGATCCGATACAGGACCCTGAAGATAAAGTACCCAGGAGAGATCCCAGTGATCCGATACAGGACCCTGAAGATGAGGTACCCAGGAGAGATCCCAGTGATCCGATACAAGACCCTGAAGATGAGGTACCCAGGAGAGATCCCAGTGATCCAATACAGGATCCTGAAGATGAGGTACCCAGGAGAGATCCCAGTGATCTGATACAGGACCCTGAAGATGAGGTACCCAGGAGAGATCCCAGTGATCCGATACAGCACACTGAAGTACCTAGGAGAGATCCCAGTGATCCGATACAGGACCCTGAAGATGAGGAACCCAGGAGAGATCCCAGTGATCCGATGCAGGACCCTGAAGTACCCAGGAGAGATCCCAGTGATCCGATGCATGACCCTGAAGATGGGGTACCCAGGAGAGATCCCAGTGATCCGATACAGGACCCTGAAGATGAGGTACCCAGGAGAGATCCCAGTGATCCGATACAGGACCCTGAAGATGAGGTACCCAAGAGAGATCCCAGTGATCCGATACAAGACCCTGAAGATGAGGTACCCAGGAGAGATCCCAGTGATCCGATACAGGACCCTGAAGATGAGGTACCCAGGAGAGATCCCAGTGATCCGATACAGGACCCTGAAGATGAGGTACCCAGGAGAGATCCCAGTGATCCGATGCAGGACCCTGAAGTACCCAGGAGAGATCCCAGTGATCCGATGCAGGACCCTGAAGTACCCAGGAGAGATCCCAGTGATCCGATGCAGGACCCTGAAGATGAGGTACCCAGGAGAGATCCCAGTGATCCGATACAAGACCCTGAAGATGAGGTACCCAGGAGAGATCCCAGTGATCCGATGCAGGACCCTGAAGATGAGGTACCCAGGAGAGATCCCAGTGATCCGATGCAGGACCCTGAAGATGAGGTACCCAGGAGAGATCCCAGTGATCCGATACAAGACCCTGAAGCTGAGGTACCCAGGAGAGATCCCAGTGATCCGATACAAGACCCTGAAGATGAGGTACCCAGGAGAGATCCCAGTGATCCGATACAGGACCCTGAAGATGAGGTACCCAGAAGAGATCCCAGTGATCCGATGCAGGACCCTGAAGATGAGGTACCCAGGAGAGATCCCAGTGATCCGATACAGGACCCTGAAGATGAGGTACCCAGGAGAGATCCCAGTGATCCGATACAGGACCCTGAAGATAAAGTACCCAGGAGAGATCCCAGTGATCCGATACAGGACCCTGAAGATGAGGTACCCAGGAGAGATCCCAGTGATCCGATACAGGACCCTGAAGATGAGGAACCCAGGAGAGATCCCAGTGATCCGATGCAGGACCCTGAAGTACCCAGGAGAGATCCCAGTGATCCGATGCATGACCCTGAAGATGGGGTACCCAGGAGAGATCCCAGTGATCCGATACAGGACCCTGAAGATGAGGTACCCAGGAGAGATCCCAGTGATCCGATACAGGACCCTGAAGATGAGGTACCCAAGAGAGATCCCAGTGATCCGATACAAGACCCTGAAGATGAGGTACCCAGGAGAGATCCCAGTGATCCGATACAGGACCCTGAAGATGAGGTACCCAGGAGAGATCCCAGTGATCAGATACAGGACCCTGAAGATGAGGTACCCAGGAGAGATCCCAGTGATCCGATACAGGACCCTAAAGATGAGGTACCCAGGAGAGATCCCAGTGATCCGATACAGGACCCTGAAGATGAGGTACCCAGGAGAGATCCCAGTGATCCGATGCAGGACCCTGAAGATGAGGTACCCAGGAGAGATCCCAGTGATCCGATGCAGGACCCTGAAGATGAGGTACCCAGCAGAGATCCCAGTGATCCGATACAGGACCCTGAAGATGAGGTACCCAGGAGAGATCCCAGTGATCCAATACAGGACCCTAAAGATGAGGTACCCAGGAGAGATCCCAGTGATCCGATACAGGACCCTGAAGATGAGGTACCCAGGAGAGATCCCAGTGATCCGATGCAGGACCCTGAAGATGAGGTACCCAGGAGAGATCCCAGTGATACGATACAAGACCCTGAAGATAAAGTACCCAGGAGAGATCCCAGTGATCCGATACAGGACCCTGAAGATGAAGTACCCAGGAGAGATCCCAGTGATCCGATGCAGGACCCTGAAGATGAGGTACCCAGGAGAGATCCCAGTGATACGATACAAGACCCTGAAGATAAAGTACCCAGGAGAGATCCCAGTGATCCGATACAGGACCCTGAAGATGAAGTACCCAGGAGAGATCCCAGTGATCTGATACAGGACACTGAAGATAAAGTACCCAGGAGAGATCCCAGTGATCCGATACAAGACCCTGAAGATGAGGTACCCAGGAGAGATCCCAGTGATCCGATACAGGACCCTGAAGATGAGGTACCCAGGAGAGATCCCAGTGATCTGATACAGGACACTGAAGATAAAGTACCCAGGAGAGATCCCAGTGATCCGATACAGGACCCTGAAGATAAAGTACCCAGGAGAGATCCCAGTGATCCGATACAAGACCCTGAAGATGAGGTACCCAGGAGAGATCCCAGTGATCCGATACAGGACCCTGAAGATAAAGTACCCAGGAGAGATCCCAGTGATCCGATGCAGGACCCTGAAGATGAGGTACCCAGGAGAGATCCCAGTGATCCGATGCAGGACCCTGAAGATGAGGTACCCAGGAGAGATCCCAGTGATCCGATACAGGACCTTGAAGATGAGGTACCCAGGAGAGATCCCAGTGATCCGATACAGGACCCTGAAGATGAGGTACCCAGGAGAGATCCCAGTGATCCGATACAGGACCCTGAAGATAAAGTACCCAGGAGAGATACCAGTGATCCGATACAGGACCCTGAAGATGAGGTACCCAGGAGAGATCCCAGTGATCCGATGCAGGACCCTGAAGATGAGGTACCCAGGAGAGATCCCAGTGATCCGATACAGGACCTTGAAGATGAGGTACCCAGGAGAGATCCCAGTGATCCGATACAGGACCTTGAAGATGAGGTACCCAGGAGAGATCCCAGTGATCCGATACAGGACCCTGAAGATGAGGTACCCAGGAGAGATCCCAGTGATCCGATACAGGACCCTGAAGATGAGGTACCCAGGAGAGATCCCAGTGATCCGATACAGGACCCTGAAGATGAGGTACCCAGGAGAGATCCCAGTGATCCGATACAGGACCCTGAAGATGAGGTACTCAGGAGAGATCCCAGTGATCCGATACAGGACCCTGAAGATGAGGTACCCAGGAGAGATCCCAGTGATCCGATACAGGACCCTGAAGATGAGGTACCCAGGAGAGATCCCAGTGATCCGATGCAGGACCCTGAAGATGAGGTACCCAGGAGAGATCCCAGTGATCCGATGCAGGACCCTGAAGATGAGGTACCCAGGAGAGATCCCAGTGATCCGATACAGGACCCTGAAGATGAGGTACCCAGGATAGATCCCAGTGATCCGATACAGGACCCTGAAGATGAGGTACCCAGGAGAGATCCCAGTGATCCGATGCAGGACCCTGAAGATGAGGTACCCAAGAGAGATCCCAGTGATCCGATGCAGGACCCTGAAGTACCCAGGAGAGATCCCAGTGATCCGATGCAGGACCGTGAAGATGGGGTACCCAGGAGAGATCCCAGTGATCCGATACAGGACCCTGAAGTACCCAGGAGAGATCCCAGTGATCCGATGCAGGACCCTGAAGTACCCAGGAGAGATCCCAGTGATCCGATGCAGGACCCTGAAGTACCCAGGAGAGATCCCAGTGATCCGATACAGGACCCTGAAGATGAGGTACCCAGGAGAGATCCCAGTGATCCGATACAGGACACTGCAGATGAGGTACCCAGGAGAGATCCCAGTGATCCGATACAGGACCCTGAAGATGAGGTACCCAGAAGAGATCCCAGTGATCCGATACAGGACCCTGAAGATGAGGTACCCAGGAGAGATCCCAGTGATCCGATGCAGGACCCTGAAGATGAGGTACCCAGGAGAGATCCCAGTGATCCGATGCAGGACCCTGAAGATGAGGTACCCAGGAGAGATCCCAGTGATCCGATGCAGGACCCTGAAGATGAGGTACCCAGGAGAGATCCCAGTGATCCGATGCAGGACCCTGAAGATGAGGTACCCAGGAGAGATCCCAGTGATCCGATGCAGGACCCTGAAGATGAGGTACCCAGGAGAGATCCCAGAGATCCGATGCAGGACCCTGAAGATGAGGTACCCAGGAGAGATCCCAGTGATCCGATGCAGGACCCTGAAGATGAGGTACCCAGGAGAGATCCCAGTGATCCGATGCAGGACCCTGAAGATGAGGTACCCAGGAGAGATCCCAGTGATCCGATGCAGGACCCTGAAGATGAGGTACCCAGGAGAGATCCCAGTGATCCGATGCAGGACCCTGAAGATGAGGTACCCAGGAGAGATCCCAGTGATCCGATGCAGGACCCTGAAGATGAGGTACCCAGGAGAGATCCCAGTGATCCGATGCAGGACCCTGGAGATGAGGTACCCAGGAGAGATCCCAGTGATCCGATGCAGGACCCTGAAGATGAGGTACCCAGGAGAGATCCCAGTGATCCGATGCAGGACCCTGAAGATGAGGTACCCAGGAGAGATCCCAGTGATCCGATACAGGACCCTGAAGATGAGGTACCCAGGAGAGATCCCAGTGATCCGATGCAGGACCCTGAAGATGAGGTACCCAGGAGAGATCCCAGTGATCCGATACAGGACCCTGAAGATGAGGTACTCAGGAGAGATCCCAGTGATCCGATACTGGACCCTGAAGATGAGGTACCCAGGAGAGATCCCAGTGATCCGATACAGGACCCTGAAGATGAGGTACCCAGGAGAGATCCCAGTGATCCGATACAGGACCCTGAAGATGAGGTGCCCAGGAGAGATCCCAGTGATCCGATACAGGACCCTGAAGATGAGGTACTCAGGAGAGATCCCAGTGATCCGATACAGGACCCTGAAGATGAGGTACCCAGGAGAGATCCCAGTGATCCGATACAGGACCCTGAAGATGAGGTACCCAGGAGAGATCCCAGTGATCCGATGCAGGACCCTGAAGTACCCAGGAGAGATCCCAGTGATCCGATGCAGGACCCTGAAGTACCCAGGAGAGATCCCAGTGATCCGATGCAGGACCCTGAAGATGAGGTACCCAGGAGAGATCCCAGTGATCCGATGCAGGACCCTGAAGATGAGGTACCCAGGAGAGATCCCAGTGATCTGATGCAGGACCCTGAAGATGAGGTACCCAGGAGAGATCCCAGTGATCCGATACAGGACCCTGAAGATGAGGTACTCAGGAGAGATCCCAGTGATCCGATACTGGACCCTGAAGATGAGGTACCCAGGAGAGATCCCAGTGATCCGATACAGGACCCTGAAGATGAGGTACCCAGGAGAGATCCCAGTGATCCGATACAGGACCCTGAAGATGAGGTGCCCAGGAGAGATCCCAGTGATCTGATACAGGACCCTGAAGATGAGGTACTCAGGAGAGATCCCAGTGATCCGATACAGGACCCTGAAGATGAGGTACCCAGGAGAGATCCCAGTGATCCGATACAGGACCCTGAAGATGAGGTACCCAGGAGAGATCCCAGTGATCCGATGCAGGACCCTGAAGTACCCAGGAGAGATCCCAGTGATCCGATGCAGGACCCTGAAGTACCCAGGAGAGATCCCAGTGATCCGATGCAGGACCCTGAAGATGAGGTACCCAGGAGAGATCCCAGTGATCCGATACAAGACCCTGAAGATGAGGTACCCAGGAGAGATCCCAGTGATCCGATGCAGGACCCTGAAGATGAGGTACCCAGGAGAGATCCCAGTGATCCGATGCAGGACCCTGAAGATGAGGTACCCAGGAGAGATCCCAGTGATCCGATACAAGACCCTGAAGCTGAGGTACCCAGGAGAGATCCCAGTGATCCGATACAAGACCCTGAAGATGAGGTACCCAGGAGAGATCCCAGTGATCCGATACAGGACCCTGAAGATGAGGTACCCAGAAGAGATCCCAGTGATCCGATGCAGGACCCTGAAGATGAGGTACCCAGGAGAGATCCCAGTGATCCGATACAGGACCCTGAAGATAAAGTACCCAGGAGAGATCCCAGTGATCCGATACAGGACCCTGAAGATGAGGTACCCAGGAGAGATCCCAGTGATCCAATACAGGATCCTGAAGATGAGGTACCCAGGAGAGATCCCAGTGATCTGATACAGGACCCTGAAGATGAGGTACCCAGGAGAGATCCCAGTGATCCGATACAGCACACTGAAGTACCTAGGAGAGATCCCAGTGATCCGATACAGGACCCTGAAGATGAGGAACCCAGGAGAGATCCCAGTGATCCGATGCAGGACCCTGAAGTACCCAGGAGAGATCCCAGTGATCCGATGCATGACCCTGAAGATGGGGTACCCAGGAGAGATCCCAGTGATCCGATACAGGACCCTGAAGATGAGGTACCCAGGAGAGATCCCAGTGATCCGATACAGGACCCTGAAGATGAGGTACCCAAGAGAGATCCCAGTGATCCGATACAAGACCCTGAAGATGAGGTACCCAGGAGAGATCTCAGTGATCCGATACAGGACCCTGAAGATGAGGTACCCAGGAGAGATCCCAGTGATCCGATACAGGACCCTGAAGATGAGGTACCCAGGAGAGATCCCAGTGATCCGATGCAGGACCCTGAAGTACCCAGGAGAGATCCCAGTGATCCGATGCAGGACCCTGAAGTACCCAGGAGAGATCCCAGTGATCTGATGCAGGACCCTGAAGATGAGGTACCCAGGAGAGATCCCAGTGATCCGATACAAGACCCTGAAGATGAGGTACCCAGGAGAGATCCCAGTGATCCGATGCAGGACCCTGAAGATGAGGTACCCAGGAGAGATCCCAGTGATCCGATACAAGACCCTGAAGATGAGGTACCCAGGAGAGATCCCAGTGATCCGATACAAGACCCTGAAGATGAGGTACCCAGGAGAGATCCCAGTGATCCGATGCAGGACCCTGAAGATGAGGTACCCAGGAGAGATCCCAGTGATCCGATACAGGACCCTGAAGATGAGGTACCCAGGAGAGATCCCAGTGATCCGATGCAGGACCCTGAAGATGAGGTACCCAGGAGAGATCCCAGTGATCCGATACAAGACCCTGAAGCTGAGGTACCCAGGAGAGATCCCAGTGATCCGATACAAGACCCTGAAGATGAGGTACCCAGGAGAGATCCCAGTGATCCGATACAGGACCCTGAAGATGAGGTACCCAGAAGAGATCCCAGTGATCCGATGCAGGACCCTGAAGATGAGGTACCCAGGAGAGATCCCAGTGATCCGATACAGGACCCTGAAGATGAGGTACCCAGGAGAGATCCCAGTGATCCGATGCAGGACCCTGAAGATGAGGTACCCAGGAGAGATCCCAGTGATCCGATACAAGACCCTGAAGCTGAGGTACCCAGGAGAGATCCCAGTGATCCGATACAAGACCCTGAAGATGAGGTACCCAGGAGAGATCCCAGTGATCCGATACAGGACCCTGAAGATGAGGTACCCAGAAGAGATCCCAGTGATCCGATGCAGGACCCTGAAGATGAGGTACCCAGGAGAGATCCCAGTGATCCGATACAGGACCCTGAAGATGAGGTACCCAGGAGAGATCCCAGTGATCCGATACAGGACCCTGAAGATGAGGTACCCAGGAGAGATCCCAGTGATCCGATACAGGACCCTGAAGATGAGGTACCCAGGAGAGATCCCAGTGATCCGATACAGGACCCTGAAGATAAAGTACCCAGGAGAGATCCCAGTGATCCGATGCAGGACCCTGAAGATGAGGTACCCAGGAGAGATCCCAGTGATCCGATGCAGGACCCTGAAGATGAGGTACCCAGGAGAGATCCCAGTGATCCGATACAGGACCCTGAAGATAAAGTACCCAGGAGAGATCCCAGTGATCCGATACAGGACCCTGAAGATGAGGTACCCAGGAGAGATCCCAGTGATCCGATACAGCACACTGAAGTACCTAGGAGAGATCCCAGTGATCCGATACAGGACCCTGAAGATGAGGAACCCAGGAGAGATCCCAGTGATCCGATGCAGGACCCTGAAGTACCCAGGAGAGATCCCAGTGATCCGATGCATGACCCTGAAGATGGGGTACCCAGGAGAGATCCCAGTGATCCGATGCAGGACCCTGAAGATGAGGTACCCAGGAGAGATCCCAGTGATCCGATGCAGGACCCTGAAGATGAGGTACCCAGGAGAGATCCCAGTGATCCGATACAAGACCCTGAAGCTGAGGTACCCAGGAGAGATCCCAGTGATCCGATACAAGACCCTGAAGATGAGGTACCCAGGAGAGATCCCAGTGATCCGATACAGGACCCTGAAGATGAGGTACCCAGGAGAGATCCCAGTGATCCGATACAAGACCCTGAAGCTGAGGTACCCAGGAGAGATCCCAGTGATCCGATACAGGACCCTGAAGATAAAGTACCCAGGAGAGATCCCAGTGATCCGATACAGGACCCTGAAGATGAGGTACCCAGGAGAGATCCCAGTGATCCGATACAGCACACTGAAGTACCTAGGAGAGATCCCAGTGATCCGATACAGGACCCTGAAGATGAGGAACCCAGGAGAGATCCCAGTGATCCGATGCAGGACCCTGAAGTACCCAGGAGAGATCCCAGTGATCCGATGCATGACCCTGAAGATGAGGTACCCAAGAGAGATCCCAGTGATCCGATACAAGACCCTGAAGATGAGGTACCCAGGAGAGATCCCAGTGATCCGATACAGGACCCTGAAGATGAGGTACCCAGGAGAGATCCCAGTGATCCGATACAGGATCCTGAAGATGAGGTACCCAGGAGAGATCCCAGTGATCCGATACAGGATCCTGAAGATGAGGTACCCAGGAGAGATCCCAGTGATCCGATACAGGACCCTGAAGATGAGGTACCCAGGAGAGATCCCAGTGATCCGATACAGGACCCTGAACATGAGGTACCCAGGAGAGATCCCAGTGATCCGATACAGGACCCTGAAGATGAGGTACCCAGGAGAGATCCCAGTGATCCGATACAGGACCCTGAAGATGAGGTGCCCAGGAGAGATCCCAGTGATCCAATACAGGACCCTAAAGATGAGGTACCCAAGAGAGATCCCAGTGATCCGATACAAGACCCTGAAGATGAGGTACCCAGGAGAGATCCCAGTGATCCGATACAGGATCCTGAAGATGAGGTACCCAGGAGAGATCCCAGTGATCAGATACAGGACCCTGAAGATGAGGTACCCAGGAGAGATCCCAGTGATACGATACAAGACCCTGAAGATGAGGTACCCAGGAGAGATCCCAGTGATCCGATACAGGACCCTGAAGATGAGGTACCCAGGAGAGATCCCAGTGATCAGATACAGGACCCTGAAGATGAGGTACCCAGGAGAGATCCCAGTGATCCGATACAGGACCCTAAAGATGAGGTACCCAGGAGAGATCCCAGTGATCCGATACAGGACCCTGAAGATGAGGTACCCAGGAGAGATCCCAGTGATCCGATGCAGGACCCTGACGATGAGGTGCCCAGGAGAGATCCCAGTGATCCGATACAGGACCCTGAAGATGAGGTACCCAGGAGAGATCCCAGTGATCCGATACAGGACCCTGAAGATGAGGTACCCAGGAGAGATCCCAGTGATCCGATACAGGATCCTGAAGATGAGGTACCCAGGAGAGATCCCAGTGATCCGATACAGGATCCTGAAGATGAGGTACCCAGGAGAGATCCCAGTGATCCGATACAGGACCCTGAAGATGAGGTACACAGGAGAGATCCCAGTGATCCGATACAGGACCCTGAAGATGAGGTACCCAGGAGAGATCCCAGTGATCCGATACAGGACCCTGAAGATGAGGTACCCAGGAGAGATCCCAGTGATCCGATACAGGACCCTGAAGATGAGGTGCCCAGGAGAGATCCCAGTGATCCAATACAGGACCCTAAAGATGAATTACCCAGGAGAGATCCCAGTGATCCGATACAGGACCCTGAAGATGAGGTACCCAGGAGAGATCCCAGTGATCCGATGCAGGACCCTGAAGATGAAGTACCCAGGAGAGATCCCAGTGATCCGATGCAGGACCCTGAAGATGAGGTACCCAGGAGAGATCCCAGTGATCCGATACAGGACCCTGAAGATGAGGTACCCAGGAGAGATCCCAGTGATCCGATGCAGGACCCTGAAGATGAGGTACCCAGGAGAGATCCCAGTGATCCGATACAGGACCCTGAAGATGAGGTACCCAGGAGAGATCCCAGTGATCCGATACAGGACCCTGAAGATGAGGTACCCAGGAGAGATCCCAGTGATCCGATACAGGACCCTGAAGATGAGGTACCCAGGAGAGATCCCAGTGATCCGATACAAGACCCTGAAGATAAAGTACCCAGGAGAGATCCCAGTGATCCGATACAGGACCCTGAAGATGAAGTACCCAGGAGAGATCCCAGTGATCTGATACAGGACACTGAAGATGAGGTACCCAGGAGAGATCCCAGTGATCCGATGCAGGACCCTGAAGATGAGGTACCCAGGAGAGATCCCAGTGATACGATACAAGACCCTGAAGATAAAGTACCCAGGAGAGATCCCAGTGATCCGATACAGGACCCTGAAGATGAAGTACCCAGGAGAGATCCCAGTGATCCGATGCAGGACCCTGAAGATGAGGTGCCCAGGAGAGATCCCAGTGATCCGATACAGGACCCTGAAGATGAGGTACCCAGGAGAGATCCCAGTGATCCGATACAAGACCCTGAAGATGAAGTACCCAGGAGAGATCCCAGTGATCCGATACAGGACCCTGAAGATAAAGTACCCAGGAGAGATCCCAGTGATCCGATACAAGACCCTGAAGATGAGGTACCCAGGAGAGATCCCAGTGATCCGATACAGGACCCTGAAGATAAAGTACCCAGGAGAGATCCCAGTGATCCGATGCAGGACCCTGAAGATATAGTACCCAGGAGAGATACCAGTGATCCGATGCAGGACCCTGAAGATGAGGTACCCAGGAGAGATCCCAGTGATCCGATACAGGACCCTGAAGATGAGGTACCCAGGAGAGATCCCAGTGATCCGATACAGGACCCTGAAGATGAGGTACCCAGGAGAGATCCCAGTGATCCGATACAGGACCCTGAAGATGAGGTACCCAGGAGAGATCCCAGTGATCCGATACAGGACCCTGAAGATGAGGTACCCAGGAGAGATCCCAGTGATCCGATACAGGACCCTGAAGATGAGGTACCCAGGAGAGATCCCAGTGATCCGATACAGGACCCTGAAGATGAGGTACCCAGGAGAGATCCCAGTGATCCGATGCAGGACCCTGAAGATGAGGTACCCAGGAGAGATCCCAGTGATCCGATACAGGACCTTGAAGATGAGGTACCCAGGAGAGATCCCAGTGATCCGATACAGGACCTTGAAGATGAGGTACCCAGGAGAGATCCCAGTGATCCGATACAGGACCCTGAAGATGAGGTACCCAGGAGAGATCCCAGTGATCCGATACAGGACCCTGAAGATGAGGTACCCAGGAGAGATCCCAGTGATCCGATACAGGACCCTGAAGATGAGGTACCCAGGAGAGATCCCAGTGATCCGATGCAGGACCCTGAAGATGAGGTACCCAGGAGAGATCCCAGTGATCCGATGCAGGACCCTGAAGATGAGGTACCCAGGAGAGATCCCAGTGATCCGATACAGGACCCTGAAGATGAGGTACCCAGGAGAGATCCCAGTGATCCGATACAGGACCCTGAAGATGAGGTACCCAGGAGAGATCCCAGTGATCCGATGCAGGACCCTGAAGATGAGGTACCCAGGAGAGATCCCAGTGATCCGATGCAGGACCCTGAAGATGAGGTACCCAAGAGAGATCCCAGTGATCCGATGCAGGACCCTGAAGTACCCAGGAGAGATCCCAGTGATCCGATGCAGGACCGTGAAGATGGGGTACCCAGGAGAGATCCCAGTGATCCGATACAGGACCCTGAAGTACCCAGGAGAGATCCCAGTGATCCGATGCAGGACCCTGAAGTACCCAGGAGAGATCCCAGTGATCCGATGCAGGACCCTGAAGATGGGGTACTCAGGAGAGATTCCAGTGATCCGATACAGGACCCTGAAGTACCCATGCGAGATCCCAGTGATCCGATGCAGGACCCTGAAGTACCCAGGAGAGATCCCAGTGATCCGATACAGGACCCTGAAGTACCCAGGAGAGATCCCAGTGATCCGATGCAGGACCCTGAAGTACCCAGGAGAGATCCCAGTGATCCGATACAGGACCCTGAAGATGAGGTACCCAGGAGAGATCCCAGTGATCCGATACAGGACACTGCAGATGAGGTACCCAGGAGAGATCCCAGTGATCCGATACAGGACCCTGAAGATGAGGTACCCAGAAGAGATCCCAGTGATCCGATACAGGACCCTGAAGATGAGGTACCCAGGAGAGATCCCAGTGATCCGATGCAGGACCCTGAAGATGAGGTACCCAGGAGAGATCCCAGTGATCCGATGCAGGACCCTGAAGATGAGGTACCCAGGAGAGATCCCAGTGATCCGATGCAGGACCCTGAAGATGAGGTACCCAGGAGAGATCCCAGTGATCCGATGCAGGACCCTGAAGATGAGGTACCCAGGAGAGATCCCAGTGATCCGATGCAGGACCCTGAAGATGAGGTACCCAGGAGAGATCCCAGAGATCCGATGCAGGACCCTGAAGATGAGGTACCCAGGAGAGATCCCAGTGATCCGATGCAGGACCCTGAAGATGAGGTACCCAGGAGAGATCCCAGTGATCCGATGCAGGACCCTGAAGATGAGGTACCCAGGAGAGATCCCAGTGATCCGATGCAGGACCCTGAAGATGAGGTACCCAGGAGAGATCCCAGTGATCCGATGCAGGACCCTGAAGATGAGGTACCCAGGAGAGATCCCAGTGATCCGATGCAGGACACTGAAGATGTGATACCCAGGAGAGATCCCAGTGATCCGATACAGGACCCTGATCCTGAATTTCTGGATGTAGTGCCTTTGGGGAGCAGATGGGAATAACAGCAAATTTGATGTGAGTAATTCTGAGTACGATTGAGCTGTTGGAAGATAGGGTTGCATGAGAGAGTGCAAATTTTGAGAATTATAATAACAACTTATATTTATATAGCATCTTTAACATAATAAAATGTTCCAAGGTACTTCACAGGACCCTTATCGAAGAAAGTATGACACCGAGCCACATAAGCAAATATTCGGGCAGATGACCAAAGGTTTGGTCAAAGAGGTAGATTTTAAGGAGGAAAGCGAGGTGGAGAGGTTTAGGGTGGGAATTCCAGAGCTCAGGGCCCAGGCAGCTGAGGTCACGGCCACCAATGATGAAATGATTAAAATCAGGGATGCTCAAGAGGCAGAACTAGAGGAGCCCAGATATCTCAGAGAGTTGTGAGGCTGGAGATTCCAGAGATAGGGAGGGGTGAGGCTCTGGAGGGATTTGAAAAGAAGGATGAAAGTTTTAAAATCAAGATTTTGCTTGACCAGGAGCCAATGTAGGTTAGTGAGCACAGGGGTGATGGGGGAACGGGACTTGGTGAGAGTTAAGACACAGGCAGCAGAGATTTGGATGACCTCAAGTTTATGGAGAGTAGAATGTGGGAGATCGTCCAGGAGTGCATTGGAATAGTCAAGTCTAGAGGTGACGAAGGTATGAATAAAGGTTTCAGCAGCAGATGAGCTGAGACAGGGGTGAAGTCAGGGGATGTTATGGAGGTGGAAATAGGAAATCATAGTGATGGCACAAATATGAGGTTTGAAGCTCATCTCGAGGTCAAACGTGACATGAAGTTGCGAACAGATTGGTTTAATATCAGACAGTTGCCTGGAAGAGGGATGGAGTTGGTAAGGAACGGAGTTTGGAGTGGGACTGAAAACAATGGCGGAATGTTCTGAAAATGTCAGGGTTCGGGACCATTTCCAGGTACCGACATTCCAGGGATCAGGGTGTGCTGACAGTTAGAATCTTCCAGTTAACAGGCCACCTCCATAATCACCCATCAATTAAGGACTGTGCACGAGTTACTGAGGTGGGCGAGTTACCGAGGTGGGCGAGTTTCCGAGGTGAGCGAGTTACTGAGGTGAGCGAGTTTCCGAGGTGAGCGAGTTACTGAGGTGGGCGAGTTGCTGAGGTGGGCGAGTTTCCGAGGTGAGCGAGTTACTGAGGTGGGCGAGTTACCGAGGTGGGCGAGTTACCGAGGTGAGCGAGTTACTGAGGTGAGCGAGTTTCCGAGGTGGGCGAGTTTCCGAGGTGGACGAGTTACCGAGGTGGGCGAGTTGCCGAGGTGGGCGAGTTACTGAGGTGGGCGAGTTGCCGAGGTGGGCAAGTTTCCGAGGTGGACGAGTTTCCAAGGTGGGCAAGTTTCCGAGGTGGACGAGTTACCGAGGTGGACGAGTTACCGAGGTGGGCGAGTTGCTGAGGTGGGCAAGTTTCCGAGGTGGGCAAGTTTCCGAGGTGGACGAGTTACCGAGGTGGGCGAGTTGCTGAGGTGGGCGAGTTACTGAGGTGAGCGAGTTGCTGAGGTGGGCGAGTTGCTGAGGTGGGCAAGTTTCCGAGGTGGGCAAGTTTCCGAGGTGGACGAGTTACCGAGGTGGGCGAGTTGCTGAGGTGGGGGAGTTACTGAGGTGAGCGAGTTGCTGAGGTGGGCGAGTTACTGAGGTGAGCGAGTTGCTGAGGTGGGCGAGTTACTGAGGTGAGCGAGTTGCTGAGGTGGGCGAGTTACCGAGGTGGGCGAGTTTCCGAGGTGGACGAGTTTCCGAGGTGGGCAAGTTTCCGAGGTGGACGAGTTACCGAGGTGGGCGAGTTGCCGAGGTGGGCAAGTTTCCGAGGTGGGCAAGTTTCCGAGGTGGACGAGTTACCGAGGTGGGCGAGTTGCTGAGGTGGGCGAGTTACTGAGGTGAGCGAGTTGCTGAGGTGGGCGAGTTACTGAGGTGAGCGAGTTGCTGAGGTGGGCGAGTTACTGAGGTGGGCGAGTTGCTGAGGTGGGCGAGTTACTGAGGTGGGCGAATTACCGAGGTGAGCGAGTTGCTGAGGTGGGCGAGTTACTGAGGTGAGCGAGTTGCCGAGGTGGGCGAGTTGCTGAGGTGAGCGAGTTGCCGAGGTGGGCGAGTTACTGAGGTGAGCGAGTTGCCGAGGTGGGCGAGTTACTGAGGTGGGCGAGTTGCCGAGGTGGGCGAGTTACTGAGGTGGGCGAGTTACTGAGGTGGGCGAGTTGCTGAGGTGGGCGAGTTACTGAGGTGGGCGAGTTACTGAGGTGAGCGAGTTGCTGAGGTGGGCGAGTTACTGAGGTGAGCGAGTTGCCGAGGTGGGCGAGTTGCTGAGGTGAGCGAGTTGCCGAGGTGGGCGAGTTACTGAGGTGGGCGAGTTACTGAGGTGAGCGAGTTGCCGAGGTGGGCGAGTTACTGAGGTGAGCGAGTTGCCGAGGTGGGCGAGTTACTGAGGTGAGCGAGTTGCCGAGGTGGGCGAGTTACTGAGGTGAGCGAGTTGCCGAGGTGGGCGAGTTGCTGAGGTGAGCGAGTTGCCGAGGTGGGCGAGTTACTGAGGTGGGCGAGTTACTGAGGTGAGCGAGTTGCCGAGGTGGGCGAGTTACTGAGGTGAGCGAGTTGCCGAGGTGGGCGAGTTACTGAGGTGAGCGAGTTGCCGAGGTGGGCGAGTTGCTGAGGTGAGTGAGTTGCCGAGGTGGGCGAGTTACTGAGGTGAGTGAGTTGCCGAGGTGAGTGAGTTGCTGAGGTGAGTGAGTTGCTGAGGTGAGTGAGTTACTGAGGTGAGCAAGTTGCCGAGGTGGGCGAGTTGCTGAGGTGAGTGAGTTACTGAGGTGAGTGAATTACTGAGGTGGGTGAGTTGCTGAGGTGAGCGAGTTACTGAGGTGGGCGAGTTACTGAGGTGAGTAAGTTGCTGAGGTGAGTAAGTTGCTGAGGTGAGTGAGTTACTGAGGTGAGTGAATTACTGAGGTGAGTGAGTTGCTGAGGTGAGTAAGTTGCTGAGGTGAGTGAGTTACTGAGGTGAGTGAATTACTGAGGTGAGTGAGTTGCTGAGGTGAGCGAGTTTCTGAGGTGGGCGAGTTACTGAGGTGAGTGAGTTTCTGAGGTGGGCGAGTTGCTGAGGTGAGCGAGTTACTGAGGTCGGCGAGTTACTGAGGTGTGTGAGTTGCTGAGGTGAGTGAGTTGCTGAGGTGAGTGAGTTGCTGAGGTGAGTGAGTTGCTGAAGTGAGTGAGTTACTGAGGTGAGTGAGTTGCTGAGGTGAGTGAGTTACTGAGGTGAGCAAGTTGCCGAGGTGAGTGAGTTGCTGAGGTGAGTGAGTTGCTGAGGTGAGTGAGTTACTGAGGTGAGCAAGTTGCCGAGGTGGGCGAGTTGCTGAGGTGGGCGAGTTGCTGAGGTGAGCGAGTTACTGAGGTCGGCGAGTTACTGAGGTGTGTGAGTTGCTGAGGTGAGTGAGTTGCTGAGGTGAGTGAGTTGCTGAGGTGAGTGAGTTGCTGAGGTGAGTGAGTTACTGAGGTGAGTGAGTTGCTGAGGTGAGTGAGTTACTGAGGTGAGTGAGTTACTGAGGTGAGTGAGTTGCTGATGTGAGTGAATTACTGAGGTGAGTGAGTTACTGAGGTGAGTGAATTACTGAGGTGAGTGAGTTACTGAGGTGAGTGAGTTACTGAGGTGAGTGAGTTGCTGAGGTGAGTGAATTACTGAGGTGAGTGAGTTACTGAGGTGAGCGAATTACTGAGGTGAGTGAGTTGCTGAGGTGAGCGAGTTGCTGAGGTGAGTGAGTTGCTGAGGTGAGTGAGTTGCTAAGGTGAGTGAGTTGCTGAGGTAAGTGAATTACTGAGGTGAGTGAGTTACTGAGGTGAGTGAGTTACTGAGGTGAGTGAGTTGCTGAGGTGAGTGAGTTGCTGAGGTTAGAGAGTTACTGAGGTGAGTGAGTTACTGAGGTGAGTGAGTTGCTGAGGTGAGTGAGTTACTGAGGTGAGTGAGTTGCTGAGGTGAGTGAGTTACTGAGGTGAGTGAGTTACTGAGGTGAGCGAGTTGCTGAGGTGAGTGAGTTGCTGAGGTGAGTGAGTTGCTGAGGTGAGTAAGTTGCTGAGGTGAGTGAGTTACTGAGGTGAGTGAATTACTGAGGTGGGCGAGTTACTGAGGTGTGTGAGTTTCTGAGGTGGGCGAGTTGCTGAGGTGAGCGAGTTACTGAGGTGGGCAAGTTACTGAGGTGTGTGAGTTGCTGAGGTGGGCGAGTTGCTGAGGTGGGCGAGTTACTGAGGTGAGTGAATTACTGAGGTGGGCGAGTTGCTGAGGTGAGCGAGTTACTGAGGTGTGTGAGTTTCTGAGGTGAGTGAGTTGCTGAGGTGAGTGAGTTACTGAGGTGAGCAAGTTGCTGAGGTGAGTGAGTTACTGAGGTGAGTGAGTTACTGAGGTGAGTGAATTACTGAGGTGAGTGAGTTACTGAGGTGAGTGAATTACTGAGGTGAGTGAATTACTGAGATGAGTGAGTTACTGAGGTGAGTGAGTTGCTGAGGTGAGTGAGTTACTGAGGTGAGTGAATTACTGAGGTGAGTGAGTTACTGAGGTGAGTGAATTACTGAGGTGAGTGAGTTGCTGAGGTGAGTGAATTACTGAGGTGAGCGAATTACTGAGGTGAGCGAGTTGCTGAGGTGAGTGAGTTGCTGAGGTGAGTGAGTTGCTGAGGTGAGTGAATTACTGAGGTGAGTGAGTTACTGAGGTGAGTGAGTTGCTGAGGTGAGTGAGTTGCTGAGGTGAGAGAGTTACTGAGGTGAGTGAGTTACTGAGGTGAGTGAGTGCTGAGGTGAGTGAGTTACTGAGGTGAGTGAGTTGCTGAGGTGAGTGAGTTACTGAGGTGAGCAAGTTGCTGAGGTGCGTGAGTTACTGAGGTGAGTGAATTACTGAGGTGGGCGAGTTACTGAGGTGGGCGAGTTGCTGAGGTGAGCGAGTTACTGAGGTGTGTGAGTTGCTGAGGTGAGTGAGTTGCTGAGGTGAGTGAGTTACTGAGGTGAGTGAGTTGCTGAGGTGAGTGAGTTACTGAGGTGAGTGAGTTACTGAGGTGAGTGAGTTGCTGATGTGAGTGAATTACTGAGGTGAGTGAGTTACTGAGGTGAGTGAATTACTGAGGTGAGTGAGTTACTGAGGTGAGTGAGTTACTGAGGTAAGTGAGTTGCTGAGGTGAGTGAATTACTGAGGTGAGTGAGTTGCTGAGGTGAGTGAATTACTGAGGTGAGTGAGTTACTGAGGTGAGCGAATTACTGAGGTGAGTGAGTTGCTGAGGTGAGCGAGTTGCTGAGGTGAGTGAGTTGCTGAGGTGAGTGAGTTGCTGAGGTGAGCGAGTTACTGAGGTGAGTGAGTTACTGAGGTGAGTGAGTTGCTGATGTGAGTGAATTACTGAGGTGAGTGAGTTACTGAGGTGAGTGAATTACTGAGGTGAGTGAGTTGCTGAGGTGAGTGAGTTACTGAGGTGAGTGAGTTACTGAGGTGAGTGAGTTGCTGATGTGAGTGAATTACTGAGGTGAGTGAGTTGCTGAGGTGAGTGAGTTACTGAGGTGAGTGAGTTACTGAGGTGAGTGAGTTACTGAGGTGGGCGAGTTACTGAGGTGGGCGAGTTGCTGAGGTGAGCGAGTTACTGAGGTGTGTGAGTTGCTGAGGTGAGTGAGTTGCTGAGGTGAGTGAGTTACTGAGGTGAGTGAGTTGCTGAGGTGAGTGAGTTACTGAGGTGAGTGAGTTACTGAGGTGAGTGAGTTGCTGATGTGAGTGAATTACTGAGGTGAGTGAGTTACTGAGGTGAGTGAATTACTGAGGTGAGTGAGTTACTGAGGTGAGTGAGTTACTGAGGTGAGTGAGTTGCTGAGGTGAGTGAATTACTGAGGTGAGTGAGTTACTGAGGTGAGCGAATTACTGAGGTGAGTGAGTTGCTGAGGTGAGCGAGTTGCTGAGGTGAGTGAGTTGCTGAGGTGAGTGAGTTGCTAAGGTGAGTGAGTTGCTGAGGTAAGTGAATTACTGAGGTGAGTGAGTTACTGAGGTGAGTGAGTTACTGAGGTGAGTGAGTTGCTGAGGTGAGTGAGTTGCTGAGGTTAGAGAGTTACTGAGGTGAGTGAGTTACTGAGGTGAGTGAGTTGCTGAGGTGAGTGAGTTACTGAGGTGAGTGAGTTGCTGAGGTGAGTGAGTTACTGAGGTGAGTGAGTTGCTGAGGTGAGCGAGTTGCTGAGGTGAGTGAGTTGCTGAGGTGAGTGAGTTGCTGAGGTGAGTAAGTTGCTGAGGTGGGCGAGTTGCTGAGGTGAGTGAGTTGCCGAGGTGGGCGAGTTACTGAGGTGAGTGAGTTGCCGAGGTGAGTGAGTTGCTGAGGTGAGTGAGTTGCTGAGGTGAGTGAGTTACTGAGGTGAGCAAGTTGCCGAGGTGGGCGAGTTGCTGAGGTGAGTGAGTTACTGAGGTGAGTGAATTACTGAGGTGGGTGAGTTGCTGAGGTGAGCGAGTTACTGAGGTGGGCGAGTTACTGAGGTGAGTAAGTTGCTGAGGTGAGTAAGTTGCTGAGGTGAGTGAGTTACTGAGGTGAGTGAATTACTGAGGTGAGTGAGTTGCTGAGGTGAGTAAGTTGCTGAGGTGAGTGAGTTACTGAGGTGAGTGAATTACTGAGGTGGGTGAGTTGCTGAGGTGAGCGAGTTACTGAGGTGGGCGAGTTACTGAGGTGAGTGAGTTTCTGAGGTGGGCGAGTTGCTGAGGTGAGCGAGTTACTGAGGTCGGCGAGTTACTGAGGTGTGTGAGTTGCTGAGGTGAGTGAGTTGCGGAGGTGAGTGAGTTGCTGAGGTGAGTGAGTTACTGAGGTGAGTGAGTTGCTGAGGTGAGAGAGTTACTGAGGTGAGTGAGTTACTGAGGTGAGTGAGTGCTGAGGTGAGTGAGTTACTGAGGTGAGTGAGTTGCTGAGGTGAGTGAGTTACTGAGGTGAGCAAGTTGCTGAGGTGCGTGAGTTACTGAGGTGAGTGAATTACTGAGGTGGGCGAGTTACTGAGGTGGGCGAGTTGCTGAGGTGAGCGAGTTACTGAGGTGTGTGAGTTGCTGAGGTGAGTGAGTTGCTGAGGTGAGTGAGTTACTGAGGTGAGTGAGTTGCTGAGGTGAGTGAGTTACTGAGGTGAGTGAGTTACTGAGGTGAGTGAGTTGCTGATGTGAGTGAATTACTGAGGTGAGTGAGTTACTGAGGTGAGTGAATTACTGAGGTGAGTGAGTTACTGAGGTGAGTGAGTTACTGAGGTGAGTGAGTTGCTGAGGTGAGTGAATTACTGAGGTGAGTGAGTTGCTGAGGTGAGTGAATTACTGAGGTGAGTGAGTTACTGAGGTGAGCGAATTACTGAGGTGAGTGAGTTGCTGAGGTGAGCGAGTTGCTGAGGTGAGTGAGTTGCTGAGGTGAGTGAGTTGCTGAGGTGAGCGAGTTACTGAGGTGAGTGAGTTACTGAGGTGAGTGAGTTGCTGATGTGAGTGAATTACTGAGGTGAGTGAGTTACTGAGGTGAGTGAATTACTGAGGTGAGTGAGTTGCTGAGGTGAGTGAGTTACTGAGGTGAGTGAGTTACTGAGGTGAGTGAGTTGCTGATGTGAGTGAATTACTGAGGTGAGTGAGTTGCTGACGTGAGTGAGTTACTGAGGTGAGTGAGTTACTGAGGTGAGTGAGTTACTGAGGTGGGCGAGTTACTGAGGTGGGCGAGTTGCTGAGGTGAGCGAGTTACTGAGGTGTGTGAGTTGCTGAGGTGAGTGAGTTGCTGAGGTGAGTGAGTTACTGAGGTGAGTGAGTTGCTGAGGTGAGTGAGTTACTGAGGTGAGTGAGTTACTGAGGTGAGTGAGTTGCTGATGTGAGTGAATTACTGAGGTGAGTGAGTTACTGAGGTGAGTGAATTACTGAGGTGAGTGAATTACTGAGGTGAGTGAGTTACTGAGGTGAGTGAGTTACTGAGGTGAGTGAGTTGCTGAGGTGAGTGAATTACTGAGGTGAGTGAGTTACTGAGGTGAGCGAATTACTGAGGTGAGTGAGTTGCTGAGGTGAGCGAGTTGCTGAGGTGAGTGAGTTGCTGAGGTGAGTGAGTTGCTAAGGTGAGTGAGTTGCTGAGGTAAGTGAATTACTGAGGTGAGTGAGTTACTGAGGTGAGTGAGTTACTGAGGTGAGTGAGTTGCTGAGGTGAGTGAGTTGCTGAGGTTAGAGAGTTACTGAGGTGAGTGAGTTACTGAGGTGAGTGAGTTGCTGAGGTGAGTGAGTTACTGAGGTGAGTGAGTTGCTGAGGTGAGTGAGTTACTGAGGTGAGTGAGTTGCTGAGGTGAGCGAGTTGCTGAGGTGAGTGAGTTGCTGAGGTGAGTGAGTTGCTGAGGTGAGTAAGTTGCTGAGGTGGGCGAGTTGCTGAGGTGAGCGAGTTGCTGAGGTGAGTGAGTTGCTGAGGTGAGTGAGTTGCTGAGGTGAGTGAGTTGCTGAGGTGAGTGAGTTACTGAGGTGAGTGAGTTGCTGAGGTGAGAGAGTTACTGAGGTGAGTGAGTTACTGAGGTGAGTGAGTGCTGAGGTGAGTGAGTTACTGAGGTGAGTGAGTTGCTGAGGTGAGTGAGTTACTGAGGTGAGCAAGTTGCTGAGGTGCGTGAGTTACTGAGGTGAGTGAATTACTGAGGTGGGCGAGTTACTGAGGTGGGCGAGTTGCTGAGGTGAGCGAGTTACTGAGGTGTGTGAGTTGCTGAGGTGAGTGAGTTGCTGAGGTGAGTGAGTTACTGAGGTGAGTGAGTTGCTGAGGTGAGTGAGTTACTGAGGTGAGTGAGTTACTGAGGTGAGTGAGTTGCTGATGTGAGTGAATTACTGAGGTGAGTGAGTTACTGAGGTGAGTGAATTACTGAGGTGAGTGAGTTACTGAGGTGAGTGAGTTACTGAGGTGAGTGAGTTGCTGAGGTGAGTGAATTACTGAGGTGAGTGAGTTGCTGAGGTGAGTGAATTACTGAGGTGAGTGAGTTACTGAGGTGAGCGAATTACTGAGGTGAGTGAGTTGCTGAGGTGAGCGAGTTGCTGAGGTGAGTGAGTTGCTGAGGTGAGTGAGTTGCTGAGGTGAGCGAGTTACTGAGGTGAGTGAGTTACTGAGGTGAGTGAGTTGCTGATGTGAGTGAATTACTGAGGTGAGTGAGTTACTGAGGTGAGTGAATTACTGAGGTGAGTGAGTTGCTGAGGTGAGTGAGTTACTGAGGTGAGTGAGTTACTGAGGTGAGTGAGTTGCTGATGTGAGTGAATTACTGAGGTGAGTGAGTTGCTGAGGTGAGTGAGTTACTGAGGTGAGTGAGTTACTGAGGTGAGTGAGTTACTGAGGTGGGCGAGTTACTGAGGTGGGCGAGTTGCTGAGGTGAGCGAGTTACTGAGGTGTGTGAGTTGCTGAGGTGAGTGAGTTGCTGAGGTGAGTGAGTTACTGAGGTGAGTGAGTTGCTGAGGTGAGTGAGTTACTGAGGTGAGTGAGTTACTGAGGTGAGTGAGTTGCTGATGTGAGTGAATTACTGAGGTGAGTGAGTTACTGAGGTGAGTGAATTACTGAGGTGAGTGAGTTACTGAGGTGAGTGAGTTACTGAGGAGAGTGAGTTGCTGAGGTGAGTGAATTACTGAGGTGAGTGAGTTACTGAGGTGAGCGAATTACTGAGGTGAGTGAGTTGCTGAGGTGAGCGAGTTGCTGAGGTGAGTGAGTTGCTGAGGTGAGTGAGTTGCTAAGGTGAGTGAGTTGCTGAGGTAAGTGAATTACTGAGGTGAGTGAGTTACTGAGGTGAGTGAGTTACTGAGGTGAGTGAGTTGCTGAGGTGAGTGAGTTGCTGAGGTTAGAGAGTTACTGAGGTGAGTGAGTTACTGAGGTGAGTGAGTTGCTGAGGTGAGTGAGTTACTGAGGTGAGTGAGTTGCTGAGGTGAGTGAGTTACTGAGGTGAGTGAGTTGCTGAGGTGAGCGAGTTGCTGAGGTGAGTGAGTTGCTGAGGTGAGTGAGTTGCTGAGGTGAGTAAGTTGCTGAGGTGGGCGAGTTGCTGAGGTGAGTGAGTTGCCGAGGTGGGCGAGTTACTGAGGTGAGTGAGTTGCCGAGGTGAGTGAGTTGCTGAGGTGAGTGAGTTGCTGAGGTGAGTGAGTTACTGAGGTGAGCAAGTTGCCGAGGTGGGCGAGTTGCTGAGGTGAGTGAGTTACTGAGGTGAGTGAATTACTGAGGTGGGTGAGTTGCTGAGGTGAGCGAGTTACTGAGGTGGGCGAGTTACTGAGGTGAGTAAGTTGCTGAGGTGAGTAAGTTGCTGAGGTGAGTGAGTTACTGAGGTGAGTGAATTACTGAGGTGAGTGAGTTGCTGAGGTGAGTAAGTTGCTGAGGTGAGTGAGTTACAGATGTGAGTGAATTACTGAGGTGGGTGAGTTGCTGAGGTGAGCGAGTTACTGAGGTGGGCGAGTTACTGAGGTGAGTGAGTTTCTGAGGTGGGCGAGTTGCTGAGGTGAGCGAGTTACTGAGGTCGGCGAGTTACTGAGGTGTGTGAGTTGCTGAGGTGAGTGAGTTGCTGAGGTGAGTGAGTTGCTGAGGTGAGTGAGTTACTGAGGTGAGTGAGTTGCTGAGGTGAGTGAGTTACTGAGGTGAGCAAGTTGCCGAGGTGAGTGAGTTGCTGAGGTGAGTGAGTTGCTGAGGTGAGTGAGTTACTGAGGTGAGCAAGTTGCCGAGGTGGGCGAGTTGCTGAGGTGGGCGAGTTGCTGAGGTGAGCGAGTTACTGAGGTCGGCGAGTTACTGAGGTGTGAGAGTTGCTGAGGTGAGTGAGTTGCTGAGGTGAGTGAGTTACTGAGGTGAGTGAGTTGCTGATGTGAGTGAATTACTGAGGTGAGTGAGTTACTGAGGTGAGTGAGTTACTGAGGTGAGTGAGTTACTGAGGTGAGTGAGTTACTGAGGTGGGCGAGTTACTGAGGTGGGCAAGTTGCTGAGGTGAGCGAGTTACTGAGGTGTGTGAGTTGCTGAGGTGAGTGAGTTGCTGAGGTGAGTGAGTTACTGAGGTGAGTGAGTTGCTGAGGTGAGTGAGTTACTGAGGTGAGTGAGTTACTGAGGTGAGTGAGTTGCTGATGTGAGTGAATTACTGAGGTGAGTGAGTTACTGAGGTGTGTGAATTACTGAGGTGAGTGAGTTACTGAGGTGAGTGAGTTACTGAGGTGAGTGAGTTGCTGAGGTGAGTGAATTACTGAGGTGAGTGAGTTACTGAGGTGAGCGAATTACTGAGGTGAGTGAGTTGCTGAGGTGAGCGAGTTGCTGAGGTGAGTGAGTTGCTGAGGTGAGTGAGTTGCTAAGGTGAGTGAGTTGCTGAGGTAAGTGAATTACTGAGGTGAGTGAGTTACTGAGGTGAGTGAGTTACTGAGGTGAGTGAGTTGCTGAGGTGGGCGAGTTGCTGAGGTGAGCGAGTTACTGAGGTGTGTGAGTTGCTGAGGTGAGTGAGTTGCTGAGGTGAGTGAGTTACTGAGGTGAGTGAGTTGCTGAGGTGAGTGAGTTACTGAGGTGAGTGAGTTACTGAGGTGAGTGAGTTGCTGAGGTGAGTGAGTTGCTGAGGTGAGTGAGTTGCTGAGGTGAGTAAGTTGCTGAGGTGAGTGAGTTACTGAGGTGAGTGAATTACTGAGGTGGGCGAGTTACTGAGGTGTGTGAGTTTCTGAGGTGGGCGAGTTGCTGAGGTGAGCGAGTTACTGAGGTGGGCAAGTTACTGAGGTGTGTGAGTTGCTGAGGTGGGCGAGTTGCTGAGGTGGGCGAGTTACTGAGGTGAGTGAATTACTGAGGTGGGCGAGTTGCTGAGGTGAGCGAGTTACTGAGGTGTGTGAGTTTCTGAGGTGAGTGAGTTGCTGAGGTGAGTGAGTTACTGAGGTGAGCAAGTTGCTGAGGTGAGTGAGTTACTGAGGTGAGTGAGTTACTGAGGTGAGTGAATTACTGAGGTGAGTGAGTTACTGAGGTGAGTGAATTACTGAGGTGAGTGAATTACTGAGATGAGTGAGTTACTGAGGTGAGTGAGTTGCTGAGGTGAGTGTGTTACTGAGGTGAGTGAATTACTGAGGTGAGTGAGTTGCTGAGGTGAGTGAATTACTGAGGTGAGCGAATTACTGAGGTGAGCGAGTTGCTGAGGTGAGTGAGTTGCTGAGGTGAGTGAGTTGCTGAGGTGAGTGAGTTGCTGAGGTGAGAGAGTTACTGAGGTGAGTGAGTTACTGAGGTGAGTGAGTGCTGAGGTGAGTGAGTTACTGAGGTGAGTGAGTTGCTGAGGTGAGTGAGTTACTGAGGTGAGCAAGTTGCTGAGGTGCGTGAGTTACTGAGGTGAGTGAATTACTGAGGTGGGCGAGTTACTGAGGTGGGCGAGTTGCTGAGGTGAGCGAGTTACTGAGGTGTGTGAGTTGCTGAGGTGAGTGAGTTGCTGAGGTGAGTGAGTTACTGAGGTGAGTGAGTTGCTGAGGTGAGTGAGTTACTGAGGTGAGTGAGTTACTGAGGTGAGTGAGTTACTGAGGTGAGTGAGTTGCTGATGTGAGTGAATTACTGAGGTGAGTGAGTTACTGAGGTGAGTGAATTACTGAGGTGAGTGAGTTACTGAGGTGAGTGAGTTACTGAGGTGAGTGAGTTGCTGAGGTGAGTGAATTACTGAGGTGAGTGAGTTGCTGAGGTGAGTGAATTACTGAGGTGAGTGAGTTACTGAGGTGAGCGAATTACTGAGGTGAGTGAGTTGCTGAGGTGAGCGAGTTGCTGAGGTGAGTGAGTTGCTGAGGTGAGTGAGTTGCTGAGGTGAGCGAGTTACTGAGGTGAGTGATTTACTGAGGTGAGTGAGTTGCTGAGGTGAGTGAATTACTGAGGTGAGTGAGTTACTGAGGTGAGTGAATTACTGAGGTGAGTGAGTTGCTGAGGTGAGTGAGTTACTGAGGTGAGTGAGTTACTGAGGTGAGTGAGTTGCTGATGTGAGTGAATTACTGAGGTGAGTGAGTTGCTGAGGTGAGTGAGTTACTGAGGTGAGTGAGTTACTGAGGTGAGTGAGTTACTGAGGTGGGTGAGTTGCTGAGGTGGGCGAGTTGCTGAGGTGAGCGAGTTACTGAGGTGTGTGAGTTGCTGAGGTGAGTGAGTTGCTGAGGTGAGTGAGTTACTGAGGTGAGTGAGTTGCTGAGGTGAGTGAGTTACTGAGGTGAGTGAGTTACTGAGGTGACTGAGTTGCTGATGTGAGTGAATTACTGAGGTGAGTGAGTTACTGAGGTGAGTGAATTACTGAGGTGAGTGAGTTACTGAGGTGAGTGAGTTACTGAGGTGAGTGAGTTGCTGAGGTGAGTGAATTACTGAGGTGAGTGAGTTGCTGAGGTGAGCGAGTTGCTGAGGTGAGTGAGTTGCTGAGGTGAGTGAGTTGCTAAGGTGAGTGAGTTGCTGAGGTAAGTGAATTACTGAGGTGAGTGAGTTACTGAGGTGAGTGAGTTACTGAGGTGAGTGAGTTGCTGAGGTGAGTGAGTTGCTGAGGTTAGAGAGTTACTGAGGTGAGTGAGTTACTGAGGTGAGTGAGTTGCTGAGGTGAGTGAGTTACTGAGGTGAGTGAGTTGCTGAGGTGAGTGAGTTACTGAGGTGAGTGAGTTACTGAGGTGAGCGAGTTGCTGAGGTGAGTGAGTTGCTGAGGTGAGTGAGTTGCTGAGGTGAGTAAGTTATTGAGGTGAGTGAGTTACTGAGGTGAGTGAATTACTGAGGTGGGCGAGTTGCTGAGGTGAGCGAGTTACTGAGGTGGGCGAGTTACTGAGGTGTGTGAGTTTCTGAGGTGGGCGAGTTGCTGAGGTGAGCGAGTTACTGAGGTGGGCAAGTTACTGAGGTGGGCGAGTTACTCAGGTGAGTGAATTACTGAGGTGGGCGAGTTGCTGAGGTGAGCGAGTTACTGAGGTGGGCGAGTTACTGAGGTGTGTGAGTTGCTGAGGTGGGCGAGTTGCTGAGGTGGGCGAGTTACTGAGGTGAGTGAATTACTGAGGTGGGCGAGTTGCTGAGGTGAGCGAGTTACTGAGGTGTGTGAGTTACTGAGGTGGGCGAGTTACTGAGGTGTGTGAGTTGCTGAGGTGGGCGAGTTGCTGAGGTGAGTGAGTTACTGAGGTGAGTGAATTACTGATGTGAGTGAGTTACTGAGGTGAGTGAATTACTGAGGTGAGTGAATTACTGAGATGAGTGAGTTACTGAGGTGAGTGAGTTGCTGAGGTGAGTGAGTTACTGAGGTGAGTGAATTACTGAGGTGAGTGAGTTACTGAGGTGAGTGAATTACTGAGGTGAGTGAGTTGCTGAGGTGAGTGAATTACTGAGGTGAGCGAATTACTGAGGTGAGCGAGTTGCTGAGGTGAGTGAGTTGCTGAGGTGAGTGAGTTGCTGAGGTGAGTGAATTACTGAGGTGAGTGAGTTACTGAGGTGAGTGAGTTGCTGAGGTGAGTGAGTTGCTGAGGTGAGAGAGTTACTGAGTTGATTGAGTTACTGAGGTGAGTGAGTGCTGAGGTGAGTGAGTTACTGAGGTGAGTGAGTTGCTGAGGTGAGTGAGTTACTGAGGTGAGCAAGTTGCTGAGGTGCGTGAGTTACTGAGGTGAGTGAATTACTGAGGTGGGCGAGTTACTGAGGTGGGCGAGTTGCTGAGGTGAGCGAGTTACTGAGGTGTGTGAGTTGCTGAGGTGAGTGAGTTGCTGAGGTGAGTGAGTTACTGAGGTGAGTGAGTTGCTGAGGTGAGTGAGTTACTGAGGTGAGTGAGTTACTGAGGTGAGTGAGTTGCTGATGTGAGTGAATTACTGAGGTGAGTGAGTTACTGAGGTGAGTGAATTACTGAGGTGAGTGAGTTACTGAGGTGAGTGAGTTACTGAGGTGAGTGAGTTGCTGAGGTGAGTGAATTACTGAGGTGAGTGAGTTGCTGAGGTGAGTGAATTACTGAGGTGAGTGAGTTACTGAGGTGAGCGAATTACTGAGGTGAGTGAGTTGCTGAGGTGAGCGAGTTGCTGAGGTGAGTGAGTTGCTGAGGTGAGTGAGTTGCTGAGGTGAGCGAGTTACTGAGGTGAGTGAGTTACTGAGTTGAGTGAGTTGCTGAGGTGAGTGAATTACTGAGGTGAGTGAGTTACTGAGGTGAGTGAGTTACTGAGGTGAGTGAGTTGCTGAGGTGAGTGAGTTGCTGAGGTTAGAGAGTTACTGAGGTGAGTGAATTACTGAGGTGGGCGAGTTGCTGAGGTGAGCGAGTTACTGAGGTGAGTGAGTTGCTGAGGTGAGTGAGTTGCTGAGGTGAGTGAGTTACTGAGGTGAGTGAGTTACTGAGGTGAGCGAGTTGCTGAGGTGAGTGAGTTGCTGAGGTGAGTGAGTTGCTGAGGTGAGTAAGTTGCTGAGGTGAGTGAGTTACTGAGGTGAGTGAATTACTGAGGTGGGCGAGTTGCTGAGGTGAGCGAGTTACTGAGGTGGGCGAGTTACTGAGGTGTGTGAGTTTCTGAGGTGGGCGAGTTGCTGAGGTGGGCGAGTTGCTGAGGTGGGCGAGTTACTGAGGTGAGTGAATTACTGAGGTGGGCGAGTTGCTGAGGTGAGTGAGTTACTGAGTTGGGCGAGTTACTGAGGTGTGTGAGTTGCTGAGGTGGGCGAGTTGCTGAGGTGGGCGAGTTACTGAGGTGAGTGAATTACTGAGGTGGGCGAGTTGCTGAGGTGAGCGAGTTACTGAGGTGGGCGAGTTACTGAGGTGTGTGAGTTTCTGAGGTGAGTGAGTTGCTGAGGTGAGTGAGTTACTGAGGTGAGCAAGTTGCTGAGGTGAGTGAGTTACTGAGGTGAGTGAGTTACTGAGGTGAGTGAATTACTGAGGTGAGTGAGTTACTGAGGTGAGTGAATTACTGAGGTGAGTGAATTACTGAGATGAGTGAGTTACTGAGGTGAGTGAGTTGCTGAGGTGAGTGAGTTACTGAGGTGAGTGAATTACTGAGGTGAGTGAGTTACTGAGGTGAGTGAATTACTGAGGTGAGTGAGTTGCTGAGGTGAGTGAATTACTGAGGTGAGCGAATTACTGAGGTGAGTGAGTTACTGAGGTGAGTGAGTTACTGAGGTGAGTGAGTGCTGAGGTGAGTGAGTTACTGAGGTGAGTGAGTTGCTGAGGTGAGTGAGTTACTGAGGTGAGTGAGTTATTGAGGTGAGCGAGTTGCTGAGGTGAGTGAGTTGCTGAGGTGAGTAAGTTGCTGAGGTGAGTGAGTTACTGAGGTGAGTGAATTACTGAGGTGAGTGAGTTGCTGAGGTGAGTGAATTACTGAGGTGAGTGAGTTGCTGAGGTGAGCGAGTTGCTGAGGTAAGCGAGTTGCTGAGGTGAGTGAGTTACTGAGGTGAGTGAATTACGGAGGTGAGCGAGTTGTTGAGGTGAGCGAGTTACTGAGGTGAGTGAGTTGCTGAGGTGAGCGAGTTGCTGAGGTGAGCGAGTTGCTGAGGTGAGCGAGTTGCTGAGGTGAGCGAGTTGCTGAGGTGAGTGAGTTGCTGAGGTGAGTGAGTTACTGAGGTGAGTGAATTACTGAGGTGAGTGAGTTACTGAGGTGAGTGAATTACTGAGGTGAGTGAGTTGCTGAGGTGAGTGAATTACTGAGCTGAGCGAATTACTGAGGTGAGCGAGTTGCTGAGGTGAGTGAGTTGCTGAGCTGAGTGAGTTGCTGAGGTGAGTGAATTACTGAGGTGAGTGAGTTACTGAGGTAAGTGAGTTGCTGAGGTGAGTGAGTTGCTGAGGTGAGAGAGTTACTGAGGTGAGTGAGTTACTGAGGTGAGTGAGTGCTGAGGTGAGTGAGTTACTGAGGTGAGTGAGTTGCTGAGGTGAGTGAGTTACTGAGGTGAGTGAGTTATTGAGGTGAGCGAGTTGCTGAGGTGAGTGAGTTGCTGAGGTGAGTAAGTTGCTGAGGTGAGTGAATTACTGAGGTGAGTGAGTTGCTGAGGTGAGCGAGTTGCTGAGGTAAGCGAGTTGCTGAGGTGAGTGAGTTGCTGAGGTGAGTGAATTACTGAGGTGAGTGAGTTGCTGAGGTGAGCGAGTTGCTGAGGTAAGCGAGTTGCTGAGGTGAGTGAGTTACTGAGGTGAGTGAATTACGGAGGTGAGCGAGTTGTTGAGGTGAGCGAGTTACTGAGGTGAGTGAGTTGCTGAGGTGAGTGAGTTGCTGAGGTGAGTGAGTTACTGAGGTGAGCAAGTTGCTGAGGTGAGTGAGTTACTGAGGTGAGTGAGTTACTGAGGTGAGTGAATTACTGAGGTGAGTGAATTACTGAGATGAGTGAGTTCCTGAGGTGAGTGAGTTGCTGAGGTGAGTGAGTTACTGAGGTGAGTGAGTTACTGAGGTGAGTGAATTACTGAGGTGAGTGAGTTACTGAGGTGAGTGAGTTGCTGAGGTGAGTGAGTTGCTGAGGTGAGTGAGTTGCTGAGGTGAGTGAGTTACTGAGGTGAGCAAGTTGCTGAGGTGAGTGAGTTACTGAGGTGAGTGAGTTACTGAGGTGAGTGAATTACTGAGGTGAGTGAATTACTGAGATGAGTGAGTTCCTGAGGTGAGTGAGTTGCTGAGGTGAGTGAGTTACTGAGGTGAGTGAATTACTGAGGTGAGTGAATTACTGAGGTGAGTGAGTTACTGAGGTGAGTGAATTACTGAGATGAGTGAGTTACTGAGATGAGTGAGTTCCTGAGGTGAGTGAGTTGCTGAGGTGAGTGAGTTACTGAGGTGAGTGAATTACTGAGGTGAGTGAGTTACTGAGGTGAGTGAATTACTGAGGTGAGTGAGTTGCTGAGGTGAGTGAATTACTGAGGTGAGCGAATTACTGAGGTGAGCGAGTTGCTGAGGTGAGTGAGTTGCTGATGTGAGTGAGTTGCTGAGGTGAGTGAATTACTGAGGTGAGTGAGTTACTGAGGTAAGTGAGTTGCTGAGGTGAGTGAGTTGCTGAGGTGAGAGAGTTACTGAGGTGAGTGAGTTACTGAGGTGAGTGAGTGCTGAGGTGAGTGAGTTACTGAGGTGAGTGAGTTGCTGAGGTGAGTGAGTTACTGAGGTGAGTGAGTTATTGAGGTGAGCGAGTTGCTGAGGTGAGTGAGTTGCTGAGGTGAGTAAGTTGCTGAGGTGAGCGAGTTGCTGAGGTAAGCGAGTTGCTGAGGTGAGTGAGTTACTGAGGTGAGTGAATTACGGAGGTGAGCGAGTTGTTGAGGTGAGCGAGTTACTGAGGTGAGTGAGTTGCTGAGGTGAGTGAGTTGCTGAGGTGAGCGAGTTGCTGAGGTGAGCGAGTTGCTGAGGTGAGTGAGTTGCTGAGGTGAGTGAGTTACTGAGGTGAGTGAATTACTGAGGTGAGTGAGTTACTGAGGTGAGTGAATTACTGAGGTGAGTGAGTTGCTGAGGTGAGTGAATTACTGAGCTGAGCGAATTACTGAGGTGAGTGAGTTGCTGAGGTGAGTGAGTTGCTGAGGTGAGTGAGTTGCTGAGGTGAGTGAATTACTGAGGTGAGTGAGTTACTGAGGTAAGTGAGTTGCTGAGGTGAGTGAGTTGCTGAGGTGAGAGAGTTACTGAGGTGAGTGAGTTACTGAGGTGAGTGAGTGCTGAGGTGAGTGAGTTACTGAGGTGAGTGAGTTGCTGAGGTGAGTGAGTTACTGAGGTGAGTGAGTTATTGAGGTGAGCGAGTTGCTGAGGTGAGTGAGTTGCTGAGGTGAGTAAGTTGCTGAGGTGAGTGAATTACTGAGGTGAGTGAGTTGCTGGGGTGAGCGAGTTGCTGAGGTAAGCGAGTTGCTGAGGTGAGTGAGTTGCTGAGGTGAGTGAATTACTGAGGTGAGTGAGTTGCTGAGGTGAGCGAGTTGCTGAGGTAAGCGAGTTGCTGAGGTGAGTGAGTTACTGAGGTGAGTGAATTACGGAGGTGAGCGAGTTGTTGAGGTGAGCGAGTTACTGAGGTGAGTGAGTTGCTGAGGTGAGTGAGTTGCTGAGGTGAGTGAGTTGCTGAGGTGAACGAGTTGCTGAGGTGAACGAGTTGCTGAGGTGAGTGAGTTGCTGAGGTGAGCGAGTTGCTGAGGTGAGTGAGTTGCTGAGGTGAACGAGTTGCTGAGGTGAACGAGTTGCTGAGGTGGGCGAGTTACCGAGGTGAGAATAGGAAGGCCAACAGCACTGGAGGGAACGTAGCTCCACTGGCAGAGGAGAGTGCTGCTGAGGCAGGTCAGGGGCTGCGAGGGCTCCTCAACATGGAAAGCCCTCCACAGAAACCGTTGTGCCGAGGCTGTGACCTTTCCACCTTGGTGGCACATTGGTGGGGCCGGTGACAGGTTGTCCGGATGGTCCCCACGGTTTCTTTTTGCAGCAGCGACAGGGAGAGTGAGGTGGCAGCTGGGTAAGTAAGTCCTATATATTTGGGCTGTTTCTGAACACGAGACACTACACGGGTAGTGTCTCCCACCCGCCCTCCTCCTCGAACCAAAAATAAAAGGACTCGGTGGTGTGTCGATAAGGTGAGGCTTTTTCTATTTCTTTTTTTTCCCCGTGTGATTGGGAAAAACTTTTCGTTCCTTTTTCATTTATCTAAGTTAAGACTAAGTTAAGCTTAAGATTAAAAATGGCAGGAGATCTCAGACCCGTGTCATGCTCCTCTTGCTCAATGTGGGAGCTCAGGGACACGGCTGATGTCCCTGACTCCTTCACGTGCTGGAAGTGTGTCCAGCTGCAGCTCTTGTTAGACCGCATGACGGCTCTGGAGCTGCGGATGGACTCACTTTGGAGCATCCGCGATGCTGAGGAGGTCGTGGATAGCACGTTTAGCGAATTGGTCACACAGCAGATTAGGATTGCTGAGGGAGAAAGGGAATGGGTGACCAAAAGGCAGAGAAAGAGCAGGAAGGCAGAGCAGGTGTCCCCTGCGGTCATCTCCCTCCAAAACAAGTATACCGTTTTGGATACTGTTGGGGGAGATGGCTCACCAGGGGAAGGCAGCAGTAGCCAGGTTCATGGCACCGTGGCTGGCTCTGCTGTTCCGAAGGGCGGGAAAAAGAGTGGAAGGGCTATAGTCGTCGGGGATTCGATTGTAAGGGGAGTAGATAGGCGGTTCTGTGGTCGAAAACGAGACTCCCGAATGGTATGTTGCCTCCCAGGTGCACGGGTCAGGGATGTCTCAGATCGGCTGCAGAACATTCTGAAGGGGGAGGGTGAACAGCCAGTTGTCGTTGTGCACATAGGCACTAATGATATAGGTAAAAAACGGGATGAGGTCCTACAAGCAGAATTTAGGGAGTTAGGAGCCAAGTTAAAAAGTAGGACCTCAGAGGTAGTAATCTCAGGATTACTACCAGTGCCACGTGATAGTCAGAGTAGAAATGAAAGAATAGTCAGGATGAATTCGTGGCTTGAGAGATGGTGCAGGAGGGAGGGGTTCAGATTTTTGGGACATTGGGACCGGTTCTGGGGGAGGTGGGACTATTACAAATTGGACGGTCTACACCTGGGCCGGACTGGAACCAATGTCCTTGGGGGTGCTTTTGCTAACGCTGTTGGGGAGGGTTTAAACTAATGTGGCAGGGGGATGGGAACCAAATGAGGAGGTCAGTGGACAGTAAGGAGGTAGTAACTAAAGCCTGTAAGGAACTAGGTAATGAAGTCAGTGTGACTAAGGGAAAGAGTAGGCAGGGAGCAGATGATGAATATAAAGGGACTGGTGGTCTGAGGTGCATTTGTTTTAATGCAAGTGCAGTAGGTAAGGCAGATGAACTTAGGGCTTGGATTAGTACCTGGGAGTATGATGTTATTGCTATTACTGAGACTTGGTTGAGGGAAGGGCATGATTGGCAACTAAATATCCCAGGATATTGATGCTTCAGGCGGGATAGAGAGGGAGGTAAAAGGGGTGGAGGAGTTGCATTACTGGTCAAAGAGGATATCACAGCTGTGCTGAAGGAGGGCACCATGGAGGACTCGAGCAGTGAGGCAATATGGACAGAACTCAGAAATAGGAAGGGTGCGGTAACAATGTTGGGGCTGTACTACAGGCCTCCCAACAGCGAGCGTGAGATAGAGGTACAAATATGTAAACAGATTATGGAAAGATGTAGGAGCAACAGGGTGGTGGTGATCGGAGATTTTAATTTTCCCAACATTGACTGGGATTCGCTTAGTGTTAGAGGTCTAGATGGAGTAGAATTTGTAAGGAGCATCCAGGAGGGTTTTCTAGAGCAGTATGTAAATAGTCCAACTCGGGAAGGGGCCATACTGGACCTGGTGTTGGGGAATGAGCCCGGCCAGGTGGTTGAAGTTTCAGTAGGGGACTACTTTGGGAATAGTGATCACAATTCCGTAAGCTTTAAAATACTCATGGACAAAGACGAGAGTGGTCCTAAAGGAAGAGTGCTAAATTGGGGGAAGGCCAACTATACCAAAATTCGGCAGGAGCTGGGGAATGCAGACTGGGAGCAGCTGTTTGAAGGTAAATCCACATTTGATATGTGGGAGGCTTTTAAAGAGAGGTTGATTAGCGTGCAGGAGAGACATGTTCCTGTGAAAATGAGGGATAGAAATGGCAAGATTAGGGAACCATGGATGACAGGTGAAATTGTGAAACTAGCTAAGAGGAAAAAGGAAGCATACATAACGTCTAGGCGGCTGAAGAAAGACGAAGCTTTGAAAGAATATCGGGAATGTAGGACCAATCTGAAACGAGGAAGTAAGAGGGCTAAAAGGGGTCATGAAATATCTTTAGCAAACAGGGTTAAGGAAAATCCCAAAGCCTTTTATTCATATATAAGGAGAAAGAGGGTAACTAGAGAAAGGATTGGCCCACTAAAGGACAAAGGAGGAATGTTATGCTTGGAGTCAGAGAAAATGGGTGAGATTCTAAACGAGTACTTTGCATCGGTATTCACCGAGGAGAGGGACATGACGGATGTTGAGGTTAGGAACAGATGTTTGATTACTCTAGGTCAAGTCGGCATAAGGAGGGAGGAAGTGTTGGGTATTCTAAAAGGCATTAAGGTGGACAAGTCCCCAGGTCCGGATGGGATCTATCCCAGGTTACTGAGGGAAGCGAGAGGAAATAGCTGGGGCCTTAACAGATATCTTTGCAGCATCCTTAAACACGGGTGAGGTCCCGGAGGACTGGAGAATTGCTAATGTTGTCCCCTTGTTTAAGAAGGGTAGCAGGGATAATCCAGGTAATTATAGACCGGTGAGCCTGACGTCAGTGGTAGGGAAGCTGCTGGAGAAGATACTGAGGGATAGGATCTATTCCCATTTGGAAGAAAATGGGCTTATCAGTGATAGGCAACATGGTTTTGTGCAGGGAAGGTCATGTCTTACCAAATTAATAGAATTCTTTGAGGAAGTGACAAAGTTGATTGATGAGGGAAGGGCTGTCGATGTCATATACATGGACTTCAGTAAGGCGTTTGATAAGGTTCCCCATGGCAGGCTGATGGAGAAAGTGAAGTCGCATGGGGTCCAGGGTGTACTAGCTAGATGGATAAAGAACTGGCTGGGCAACAGGAGACAGAGAGTAGCAGTGGAAGGGAGTTTCTCAAAATGGAGACGTGTGACCAGTGGTGTTCCACAGGGATCCGTGCTGGGACCACTGTTGTTTGTGATATACATAAATGATTTGGAGGAAAGTATAGGTGGACTGATTAGCAAGTTTGCAGACGACACTAAGATTGGTGGAGTAGCAGATAGTGAAGGGGACTGTCAGAGAATACAGCAGAATATAGATAGATTGGAGAGTTGGGCAGAGAAATGGCAGATGGAATTCAATCAGGGCAAATGGGATTTATCCTAGGATTCTCTGGGAAGCCAGGGAGGAGATTGCAGAGCCTTTGTCCTTGATCTTTATGTCGTCATTGTCGACAGGAGTAGTGCCGGAAGACTGGAGGATTGCAAATGTTGTCCCCTTGTTCAAGAAGGGGAGTAGAGACAGCCCTGGTAATTATAGACCTGTGAGCCTTACTTCGGTTGTAGGTAAAATGTTGGAAAAGGTAATAAGAGATAGGATTTATAATCATCTTGAAAAGAATAAGTTCATTAGCGATAGTCAGCACGGTTTTGTGAAGGGTAGGTCGTGCCTCACAAACCTTATTGAGTTTTTCGAGAAGGTGACCAAACAGGTGGATGAGGGTAAAGCAGTGGATGTGGTGTATATGGATTTCAGTAAGGCGTTTGATAAGGTTCCCCACGGTAGGCTATTGCAGAAAATACGGAAGTATGGAGTTGAGGGTGATTTAGTGCTTTGGATCAGAAATTGGCTAGCTGAAAGAAGACAGAGGGTGGTGGTTGATGGCAAATGTTCATCCTGGAGTTTAGTTACTAGTGGTGTACCGCAAGGATCTGTTTTGGGGCCACTGCTGTTTGTCATTTTTATAAATGACCTGGAAGAGGGTGTAGAAGGGTGGGTTAGTAAATTTGCGGATGACACTAAGGTCGGTGGAGTTGTGGATAGTGCCGAAGGATGTTGTAGGGTACAGAGGGACATAGATAGGCTGCAGAGCTGGGCTGAGGGATGGCAAATGGAGTTTAATGCGGAAAAGTGTGAGGTGATTCACTTTGGAAGGAGTAACAGCAATGCAGAGTACTGGGCTAATGGGAAGATTCTTGGTAGTGTAGATGAACAGAGAGATCTTGGTGTCCAGGTACATAAATCCCTGAAGGTTGCTACCCAGGTTAATAGGGCTGTTAAGAAGGCATATGGTGTGTTAGCTTTTATTAGTAGGGGGATCGAGTTTCGGAGCCACGAGGTCATGCTGCAGCTGTACAAAACTCTGGTGAGGCCGCACCTGGAGTATTGCGTGCAGTTCTGGTCACCGCATTATAGGAAGGATGTGGAAGCTTTGGAAAGGGTGCAGAGGAGATTTACTAGGATGTTGCCTGGTCTGGAGGGAAGGTCTTACGAGGAAAGGCTGAGGGACTTGAGGTTGTTTTCGTTGGAGAGAAGGAGGAGGAGAGGTGACTTAATAGAGACATATAAGAAAATCAGAGGGTTGGATAGGGTGGATAGTGAGAGCCTTTTTCCTCGGATGGTGATGGCAAACACGAGGGGACATAGCTTTAAGTTGAGGGGTGATAGATATCGGACAGATGTTAGAGGTAGTTTCTTTACTCAGAGAGTAGTAGGGGCGTGGAACGCCCTGCCTGCAACAGTAGTAGACTCGCCAACTTTAAGGGCATTTAAGGGTCAATGGATAGATATATGGATGAAAATGGAATAGTGTAGGTCAGATGGTTTCACAGGTCGGCGCAACATCGAGGGCCGAAGGGCCTGTACTGCGCTGTAATGTTCTAATTCTAAAAAAAATGCGAGGTGATGCATTTTGGAAGATCCAATTCAAGAGTGAACTATACAGTAAATGGAAAAGTCCTGGGGAAAATTGATGTACAGAGAGATTTGGGTGTTCAGGTCCATTGTTCCGGGAAGGTGGCAACGCAGGTCAATAGAGTGGTCAAGAAGGCATACGGCATGCTTTCCTTCATCGGACGGGGTATTGAGTACAAGAGTTGGCAGGTCATGTTGCAGTTGTATAGGACTTTGGTTCGGCCACATTTGGAATACTGCGTGCAGTTCTGGTCGCCACATTACCAAAAGGATGTAGATGCTTTGGAGAGGGTGCAGAGGAGGATCACCAGGATGTTGCCTGGTATGGAGGGCGCTAGCTATGAAGAGAGGTTGAGTAGATTAGGATTATTTTCATTAGAAAGACGGAGGATGAGGGGGGACCTGATTGAGGTGTACAAAATCATGAGAGGTATAGACAGGTTGGATAGCAAGAAGCTTTTTCCCAGAGTGGGGGAGTCAATTACTAGAGGACACGAGTTCAAAGTGAGAGGGGAAAAGTTTAGGGGGGATATGCGTGGAAAGTTCTTTACGCAGAGGGTGGTGGGTGCCTGGAACGCGTTACCAGCGGAGGTGGTAGATGCGGGCACGATGGCGTCTTTTAAGATGTATCTAGACAGATACATGAATGGGCAGGAAGTAAAGAGATACAGACCCTTAGAAAATAGGCGACAGGTTTAGATAGAGGATCTGGATCGGCGCAGGCTTGGAGGGCCGAAGGGCCTGTTCCTGTGCTGTAATTTTCTTTGTTCTTTGTTCTTTGTCAGCAGGAGGCTGAACTGATGGTGTTGATCTGGTAACAAGGCCCTGGGGACAAGGGTTCAAATCCCACCATGACTGTCAGTGGAATTTAAATTCATTTAATTAATAAATTCAATGACTAATAAAAAATATCTTGATTTGAAAGCTCGTTTCAGTAATGCTGCCATGAAACTATCGATTGTCGTAAAAACCCATCTCATGTCCTTTAAGGAAGGAAATCTGCTGTCCTTACCTGGTCTGGCCGACATGTGACTCCAGACCCACAGTAATGTGGTTCACTCTGAAATGGCCCAGCAAACCACACAGTTCAAGGGCAGTTAGTGATGGGAAACAGATGTTGTCCTAGCCAGTGACACCCAATTCCCATAAAAGAATAAAAAAATTGGGAAGACTTGGTGTCATTGGGAACATGCCCCCAGCTGGTCCCTTAATGGAGCTAATTAGTTACCTGCTGCTGTTGTGTTAACTCACCGACATCAAGACTGTTCGGAGGTAGGAACGCTGCAGGGATCAGGTCCAGTGCGCACATTTCAAATTTTCCTTCCAGTCCCACCTCCAAGCCCACCTCAGCAAGCTCAGGAAGATTCCTCCCAATGGCTCCAATCTTCCCAATGTTTAATCGGAGGAAATTCCTGCTCGTCCAGTACTGATGCCACATAAGCAGTCTGATAATTTAGCAATAGTGGAGGAGTTGAGAGAGGTGGTGGTGAGATTGAGCTGAGTGTTGTCAGCGTACATGTGAAAACTAACAGGCCTTTTGGATATTGCTGAGGGGCAGTATGTAGATGAGAAACTGGAGGGCGCTAAGGATAGATCCTTGGAGGACACCAGAAGTAATGATGCGGGGAGTTGGAAGAGAAACCATTGCAGGTTATTCTCTGTCTATGATTAGGTAGATAAGAATGGAGTCAGGTGAGAGTTGTCCCACCCAGCTGGATGACAGTGGAGAGGCTTTGGGAGGAGGGGGTGTGCTCAGCTGTGTCAAAGGCTGCAGACAGGTGGAGAAGGGAAAGTTTACAGTTGTCACAGACACGTAGAAGAGCTGTTTCAGTATTGTAGCAGGGACAGAAACCTGATTGGAGGGATTCAAAAATGGAATTACGGGAAAGATGGGAACAGGTTTGGAAGGCGACAACATGTTCAAGTACTTTGAAGAAGAAAGGGAGGTTGGAGATGGGTAGTCGTTTACAAAGATGGTGGTGTCAAGGTTTGTTTTTTAAGGAGAGGGGTGATGACAGCAGATTTAAATGAGGGGGAACAACATCAAATGAGAGAGAACCATTAACAATATCGGCTAATACGGGGACCAGCAGTGGAAGTTGGAGGATCAGCACTTTGGTGGGAACAGGATTGAGGGAACACAAGGGGGTTCCACAGACAAGATGAGCTCAGAGAGGGCATGAAGGTAGTTAGAAGAGAAACTCGAGAAAGATGTGAGTTCAGAGCTAAGGCAGGGGGAAGCATTATAGGAAGTTTGGCCAGGTGGGCTTCTGGAAGGGAGGAACGCGGCAGCAACAGCTGAACAGATGGTCTCTATCTTCCTTACAAGGAAGTCCATGAGCTCCTCACATTTATTGTTGAAGCTGAAGGCGGAGGGGATAGGGAGAGGGGATTTAAGATGACAGTTCGCAGTACAGAAAAGGAGCCAGGTGCTTTCTTTGCACTCCAGGATGATCCTGGAATAGTGAGCAGTTTTAGCTGACGACAGCAGGACCCCAAAGTGCTTCATGTGGTCCAGCCAGATCTTGCGTTTGATCGCTAAACCAGTTTCCCACCATATCCTTTCAAGTTTGAATCCCTTGGACTTAAGGGAGCGGAGTTAAGGACTGTACCCGGGCGAACAGGCAGAGTGAGAGAATAATTGTTTTATTGGGCACTAGGAGTTGAAACTGTGGTTGAGAAAAATCAGTCACTGCAAAAATGTTGTGGTTAACGACTGGAAGGTCGGGATTTTGAAAGTACTTGGGAGGGCAATAGAGAACGATGAATTTGAATGAGAGGTGGGGGGTGGCAGTGGGAAACAAGGCAAGATGCTGAAAGGAGGACAAAGTGCCAGAGGAGTAGGGAGACAGACCGAGGTGTGATCTGCTGATAACCGTCCCACCACCACGACTGTCTTGATGGGCCAAATGCTGCAAGATATAGTCAGGCAGGAAGGTTTCATTATTTCTCAGCCAGGTTTTCATTAAGGCATGATGTGAATACAATCATCCATAGTAAGTTCACAGATAGCAAGGGCCTTGTTCACAAGTGATCAAACATTCTGGAGGAAGATGCGTAGAGGGATGGTGGGAGCTGATCTGTTAACAGTCCACAGGGTCAGCACTGGGAGGGGTGAGATTGGCAAGATTAGGCTCCCCAGCTGGTGCACTGGGCAGGAAGGTCAACGACAGTGGGATGAGGCCATTGGGATTGCTGTTCATAATGAGCCAGCACAAGTGCTTTGATGAGCCCTTTGAAAAATACAGATGGAAGCTGTAGGGTTATCGAAGAGCGAGTCAAACCTGGCACAGCAGCCAGTATAGTCAAGGAGTAATGAAGAGTTGGGGTAGGGAATTTGGAGGGCAGAGTACCTGAAAGAAGAGAAGTGAAAGGAGGCATGATGATAGGAGAGGGGGGTCCAGGAGGGGTAAAGAGAAAATTGAAAAAAGAAAATGCAAATAAGAGTGATCAGCTCGGGTCTGGAGCAGCAGCAGCCAAAATACATATGCAATGGATTCAGGGAAAGTTCAAGTTACGTCAGAAATAGAAGCAGGATTGGACCATATGGCCCCTCGATCTGTTCAGTCATTCAATGCAATTATGGTTGATCTTCAGCTTCAAATCCACTTTCCTGCCCGCTCACATATCCTTTGAATCCGAGACCCTAAAAATCTGTCCATCCCAGCCTTAAATATAGTCAATGATGGAGGATCCACAACCCTCTGGGGTAGAGAATTCCAAAGATTTACAACCCTTTGAGTGAAGTAATTTCTCCTCATTTCAGTCCTGAATGATTGGACCCTTATCCTGAGACTGTGTCCCCGTGTTCGAGATTCCCTGAACAGTGGGAACAATCTCTCAGCTTCGACCCTATCAAGCCCTTTCAGAATCTTGTATGACTCAATGAGATCCCCTCTCATTCTTCTAAACTCCAGAGAATACAGGCCCAATTTACTCAGCCTCTCATCATAGGACAACCCCCTCATCCCAGGGACCAATTTAGTAAATCTTTGCTGCACTGCCTCCAGTGCAGGTTTATTCTTTCTTAAATGTGGAGATCTAAAGGGCACACAGTATTCCAGGTACGGTCTCACCAAAGCCCTGTATATAATTTTAGTAAGACTTCTTTATTTCTGTACTCCAATCCCCTTGCAGTAAAGGTCAACATGCCATTTGCCTTCCGAATAGCCTGCTGCATCTGCATGTTAACTTTGTGCATTCCTTGTACAAGTACACCCAAGTCTCTCTGACCATCAACAAGTTTCACAGCTTTGAAACAATATTCTGCTTTTCTATTTTTACAACCAAAGTGAACAACTTCACACTTCCCTAAATTATACTCCATTTACCATCTTGTTGCCCACTCACTTAACCTATCTATATCTCTTTGCAGCCTCTCTACATCCTCCCCGCAGCTTACCTTTCCACCAAACTTTGTATCATCAGCAAACTTAGATACATCATTAATATAGAGTGTAAATAGCTGAGCCCCAGCACTGATCCTTGCGGCACCCCACTATTCACTGCCTGCCAACTTGAAAATGCCCCATTTATGCTCACTCACTGCTTCCTGTCTGTTAACCAATCCTCTATCCATGCTAATATATTACCCCTAGCACCATGAGCCTTTATCTTGCCTATTAATCTTTTATGTGGCACCTTATCGAATACCTTTTGAAAATCCAGGTATGCTACATCAACTGATTTCCCTTTATCTACCCTACTAGCTACATCCTCAAAAAATGTTAATGAATTTGTCAAACAGCATTTTCCTTCAGTAAAACCAGGCTGACTATTTCGAATGAGCTTTCGAAGTATAACATTAAGAATTCCTTCATAACAGACTCCAGCATTTTACCAGAGACTGATGATGGGCAAACTGGCCTGCAATACCCGGTTTCCTCTCCCTCCTTTCTTGAAAGGCGGTGTAAGAACCGCCAACTTCCAATCTGACGGGACCATTCCACACACACTGACTCTCACTGAGATACAATTCCACACACACTGACTCTCACTGGGATCCAATTCCACACACACTGACTCTCACTGGGATACAATTCCACACACACTGACTCTCACTGGGATACAGTTCCACACACACTGACTCTCACTGGGGTACAGTTCCGCACACACACTGACTCTCACTGGGGTACAGTTCCACACACACTCACTCTCACTGGGATACAGTTCCACACACACTGACTCTCACTGGGGAAAAGTTCCACACACACTGACTCTCACTGGGGAACAGTTCCACACACACTGACTCTCACTGGGAAACAGTTCCACACACACTGACTCTCACTGGGGTACAGTTCCGCACACACACTGACTCTCACTGGGGTACAGTTCCACACACACTGACTCTCACTGGGATACAGTTCCACAGACACTGACTCTCACTGGGGAACAGTTCCACACACACTGACTCTCACTGGGATACAGTTCCACACAAACTGACTCTCACTGGGATACAGTTCCACAGACACTGACTCTCACTGGGATACAATTCCACACACACTGACTCTCACTGGGATCCAGTTCCACACACACTGACTCTCACTGGGATCCAATTCCACACACACTGACTCTCACTGGGATACAATTCCACACACACTGACTCTCACTGGGATACAGTTCCACACACACTGACTCTCACTGGGGTACAGTTCCGCACACACACTGACTCTCACTGGGGTACAGTTCCACACACACTCACTCTCACTGGGGAACAGTTCCACACACACTGACTCTCACTGGGATACAGTTCCGCACACACACTGACTCTCACTGGGGTACAGTTCCACACACACTGACTCTCACTGGGATACAGTTCCACAGACACTGACTCTCACTGGGGAACAGTTCCACACACACTGACTCTCACTGGGATACAGTTCCGCACACACACTGACTCTCACTGGGGTACAGTTCCACACACACTGACTCTCACTGGGATACAGTTCCACAGACACTGACTCTCACTGGGGAACAGTTCCACACACACTGATACTCACTGGGATACAGTTCCACACAAACTGACTCTCACGGGGATACAGTTCCACAGACACTGACTCTCACTGAGATACAGTTCCACAGACACTGACTCTCACTGGGGAACAGTTCCACACACACTGACTCTCACTGGGATACAGTTCCACACACACTGACTCTCACTGGGATACAGTTCCACACACACTGACTCTCACTGGGATACAATTCCACACACACTGACTCTCACTGGGATCCAATTCCACACACACTGACTCTCACTGGGATACAATTCCACACGCACTGACTCACTGGGATACAGTTCCACACACACTGACTCTCACTGGGGAACAGTTCCACACACACTGACTCTCACTGGGATACAGTTCCACACACACTGACTCTCACTGGGATACAGTTCCACACACACTGACTCTCACTGGGATACAATTCCACACACACTGACTCTCAGTGGGATACAGTTCCACACACACTGACTCTCACTGGGATACAATTCCACACACACTGACTGTCACTGGGATACAATTCCACACACACTGACTCTCACTGGGATACAATTCCACACGCACTGACTCACTGGGATACAGTTCCACACACACTGACTCTCACTGGGGTACAGTTCCACACACACTCACTCTCACTGGGATACAGTTCCACACACACTGACTCTCACTGGGGAAAAGTTCCATACACACTGACTCTCACTGGGGTACAGTTCCACACACACTGACTCTCACTGAGATACAGTTCCACACACACTGACTCTCACTGGGATACAGTTCCACACACACTCACTCTCACTGGGATACAGTTCCACACACACTGACTCTCACTGGGATACAGTTCCACAGACACTGACTCTCACTGGGGAACAGTTCCACACACACTGACTCTCACTGGGGTACAGTTCCGCACACACACTGACTCTCACTGGGATACAGTTCCACACACACTGACTCTCACTGAGATACAGTTCCACACACTCTCACTCTCACTGGGGTACAGTTCCACACACACTGACTCTCACTGAGATACAGTTCCACACACACTGACTCTCACTGGGGAACAGTTCCACACACACTGACTCTCACTGGGATACAGTTCCACAGACACTGACTCTCACTGGGGAACAGTTCCACACACACTGACTCTCACTGGGGTACAGTTCCGCACACACACTGACTCTCACTGGGATACAGTTCCACACACACTGACTCTCACTGAGATACAGTTCCACAGACACTGACTCTCACTGGGGAACAGTTCCACACACACTGACTCTCACTGGGATACAGTTCCACACACACTGACTCTCACTGGGGTACGGGTCCCACACACAGTTTGAGACTGATACAGGGCTATAGGGAGAGAGTGGGGCAGTGGGATAAGTACAAAGAACAGTACAGCACAGGAACAGGCCATTCGGCCCTGCAAGCCTGCGCCGATCCTGATGCCTGTCTAAACTAAAACCTTCTGCACTTCCGGGGCCCATATCCCTCTATTCCCATCCTATTCATGTATTTGTCAAGATGCCTCTTAAACGTCGCTATCGTACCTGCTTCCACCACCTCCCCCGACAGCAAGTTCCAGGCACTCACCATCCTCTGTGTAAAGAACTTGCCCCACACATCCCCTCTAAACTTTGCCCCTCGCACCTTAAACCTATGTCGCCTAGTAACTGACTCTTCCACCCTGGGAAAAAGCTTCTGACTATCCACTCTGTCCATGCCGCTCATAACTTTGTAAACCTCTATCATGTCGCCCCTCCACCTCCGTCGTTCCAGTGAAAACAATCCGAGTTTATCCAACCTCTCCTCATAGCTAATGCCCTCCAGACCAGGCAACATCCTGGTAAACCTCTTCTGTACCCTCTCCAAAGCCTCCACGTCCTTCTGGTAGTGTGGCGACCAGAATTGCACGCAATATTCTAAGTGTGGCCTGACTAAAGTTCTGTACAGCTGCAGCATGACTTGCCAATTTTTATACTGTATGCCCCGACCGATGAAGGCAAGCATGCCGTATGCCTTCTTGACTACCTTATCCACCTGCGTTGCCACATTCAGTGACCTGTGGACCTGTACGCCCAGATCTCTCTGCCTGTCAATACTCCTAAGGGTTCTGCCATTTACTGTATACTTCCCACCTGCATTAGACCTTCCAAAATGCATTACCTCACATTTGTCCGGATTAAACTCCATCTGCCATTTCTCCGCCCAAGTCTCCAACCGATCTATATCCTGCTGTATCCTCTGACAATCCTCATCACTATCCACAACTCCACCAACCTTTGTGTCGTCCGCAAACTTACTAATCAGACCAGCTACATTTTCCTCCAAATCATTTATATATACTACAAAGAGCAAAGGTCCCAGCACTGATCCCTGCAGAACACCACTAGTCACATCCCTCCATTCAGAAAAACACCCTTCCACTGCTACCCTCTGTCTTCTATGACAGAGCCAGTTCTGTATCCATCTTGCCAGCTCACCTCCGATCCCGTGTGACTTCACCTTTTGTACCAGTCTGCCATGAGGGACCTTGTCAAAGGCTTTACTAAAGTCCATATAGATAACATCCACTGCCCTTCCTTCATCAATCATCTTCGTCACTTCCTCAAAAAACTCAATCAAATTAGTGAGACACGACCTCCCCTTCACAAAACCATGCTGCCTCTCGCTAATAAGTTTGTTTGTTTCCAAATGGGAGTAAATCCTGTCCCGAAGAATCCTCTCTAATAATTTCCCTACCACTGAGGTAAGGCTCACCGGCCTATAATTTCCTGGATTATCCTTGCCACCCTTCTTAAACAAAGGAACAACATTGGCTATTTTCCAGTCCTCTGGGACCTCGCCTGTAGCCAATGAGGATGCAAAGATTTCTGTCAAGGCCCCAGCAATTTCTTCCCTTGCCTCCCTCAGTATTCTGGGGTAGATCCCATCAGGCCCTGGGGACTTATCTACCTTTAATGCTTTGCAAGACACCCAACACCACCTCCTTTTTGATAATGAGATGACTGAGACTATCTACACTCCCTTCCCTTGGCTCATCATCCACCAAATCCTTCTCTTTGGTAAATACTGATGCTAAGTAATCATTTAGTACCTCGCCCATTTCCTCTGGCTCCACACAGATTCCCTTCTCTGTCCTTGAGTGGGCCAACCCTTTCCCTGGTTACCCTCTTGCTCTTTATATACGTATAAAAAGCCTTGGGATTATCCTTAATCCTGTTTGCCAATGACTTTTCATGACCCCTTTTAGCCCTCCTGACTCTTTGCTTAAGTTCCTTTCTACTGTCTTTATATTCCTCAAGGGATTCGTCTGTTCCTAGCCTTCCAGCCCTTACGAATGCTTCCTTTTTTTTTGACTAGGCTCACAATATTCCGCGTTATCCAAGGTTCCCGAAACTTGCCAAACTTATCCTTCTTCCTCACAGGAACATGCTGGTCCTGGATTCTAATCAACTGACGTTTGAAAGACTCCCACATGTCTGATGTTGATTTACCCTCAAACAGACTAAATAAGTTTGGGATTGATACAGGGCTATGGTGAGAGAGTGGGGCATTGGGATTAGTTTGGGATTGCTATAAAAATGAATATCACAGACACAATGGGCTGAATGGTCACCTTGGATGTTGGAAAATGTTGTGGATCTAGCAGATATTCACAGCTGTCCATGTGTTGGCATTTTTATTCATGCAGTGTCTGCTAATTGAGAAATATAGAAATGTGTAATTGTGACAGTAGTGGTAGCGAGGGAGGGGGGGGGGGGGGCGGTTTCTGTGTGTAGTATGTGAGACTGTCAGAGCCCGTGTAGCTTCCTCGCTCTGAGTGAAAACAGCAGGTGTTTCCTGTCGAGATGTAAGAACACCAAGATGCTGTTCTGGAGACTCACATTGATGCACAGAAAAACTGCAAGATGCAATTATAGATGATGTCCCATTATTGCAGCAAGAAATCTCTATTCCTGTACTCAAATCCTCTGGCAATAAAAGGCTGGTTCATAAAATTGAGGCTCATGGAATAGGAGGGTCAGTGTCCAATTGGATAAAACATTGGTTTCTAGACAATCGTAGTAAATGGTTGTTTTTCCAGACTGGAGGATGGTAGACAGTCGTGTTCCCCAAGGGTCAGTGCTGGGACCACTGCTTTTATTTGCTACATATAAACAACTTGGATCTTGGAATACAGAGTCGAATCTCAAAATCTGCTGACGACACCGAACTTGGAGGTGAGGCAAATAGTAAGGATGATATGAACCGACTGCAATAGGACAGAGATAGACTAGCAGAATGGGCAGAGAGGTGGCAGATGGAATTTAATACTGACAAGTGTGAGGTGATGCATTTTGACAGAAGGAATAGGGAGAGGCAATGTATACTTAATGACACAGTTCTAAAGAGTGTGCAGGAACAGAGAGACCTGGGGGTTCATGTACATCGATCTTTGAAGGCGGCCAGTGTGGTTAGTATGGGATCTTGGGCTTCATAAATAGAGGCATTGAGTACAAAAGCAGGGAAGTTATACTGAATCTTTATAAAGCTCTGGTTAGGCCCCAACTAGAGAATTGTGTCCTTCAGAGGGTGTGGAGGAGATTTATCAGACAGTTCTAGGTCTGAGGGATTTTAGTTACTAGGTTAGTTTGGAGAAGCTGGGGTTGTTCTTCTTGGAGCAAAGGTGATTGAGTGGAGGTTTGATCGAGGTGTACAAGATTTGGACAGGTTTGGATAGGTTACACAAGGAAAAGCTGTTCCCATAATTACCACCAGGTGAGAAGGGGTCCACTGTCCCCTTTCAGCCTTTACCTGGTTTAACAGTAACAGGGTTTAATTTTAGAAATACCGTGTTTTTAGCTCCCCCTCACTGAATCATTCTTCATCACTCCAATTGTAAGGCAAAAAAATCAGATAGGTTTCCTTCGATTTAAACAAGAAAGGTGGAAGTTTGTTAATCTTAAACTCTAATCCGGTTAACAACTGCGAGCATGCATAAGCGATAAGCAGATGGAGACAGAAAAGGTAGAAAGAATAAAAGGGAAAAGTTTGAGGTAATATCTGGTAGTTACAGTCCTTTAAGTTCAATGTGGAGTCTTTGGTTGCCGGTAAGTGCTGCTGTTCTTTGGGGCCCAGCTCACACTTCAACTGGTTTCGATGTTGGAGTCTTTTCTCTCTTGAGGTGTACGTGTCTTCCGTGGGTCCAGTGGCTTGTGAGGAAGTGAGAAAGAGGCAGCCAGGAGACAGGCTGTCTTGTTCCAGCTTCAGTTGCAAAGCTCCCATCTGTTCTTCGAAGATGTAACAAGGAAAGTGAATAATGGGGATCCTGTAGATGTAGTATATCTGGACTTCCAGAAGGCATTTGATAAGGTGCCACACAAAAGGTTCATACACAAGGTCAGATCACATGGGGTTAGGGGCAATTTATTAGCTTGGATAGAGGATTGGCTAACCAACGGAAAACAGAGAGTCGGGATAAATGGGTCTTTTTCTGGGTGGCAAGATGTCACTAGTGGAGTGCCACAGCGTTCGGTCCTCAGGCCCCAACTATTTACAATCTATATTAATGACTTGGATGCAGGGATAGCAAGTACTCTAGCCACATTTGCAGATGAGACTAAAATAGGAGGGATAGTAAGTTGCAATAAAGAAATAAGAAATATACAGATGGATATGGATAGGTTAGGTGAATGGGCCAAAATTTGGCAGATGGTGTTTAACGTGGATAAGTGTGAGGTTATCCATTTTGGTCGGAAGAATAGAAAGGCAAATTATTATCTAAATGGAGAGAAACTTCAGAGTGCTTTGGTGCAGAGGGATCTGGGTGTCTTCGTGAATGAATCGCAGAAAACTAGTATGCAGGTGCAGCAGGTAATAAGGAAGGCAAATGGAATTTTGGCATTTATTGCTAAAGGAATAGAGTATAAAAGTAGGGAAGTGTTGCTGCAACTGTACAAGGCATTAGTGAGACCGCACCTGGAGTATTGCGTACAGTTTAGGTCCCCTTACTTGAGGAGGGACGTAGTTGCATTGGAGACAGTTCAGAGGAGGTTCACTAGATTGATTCCAGGGATGAGGGGTTTGTCTTATGAAGAGAGATTGAGCAGTTGGGGTGGGGGTGGTGCAGGGCAGTCTCTTACCAACACGATGTGGAACCATTGTCAGCCCAATCTCTGTTAATTGAATCAGTGATCAATTCCTTTGTCTCTCCAAGCACTGTCGCTTAGTTGTAAATGTTCTTCCAGCCCAGTGACTGGTGATCTTCAAACTTGTCATTTCTTCACTCCAGCAGTAATTTCAAATCAATGTTCAGATGATGAAATCAATATGCCTCATTGTTGCCGGGGGCGGGGATGGGGGGGTCTGCATTACACCATTAACTGATGGAAAAAGGACTAGGAGACACAGTTTGAAGGTTTTGGGTGTGAGGTGCAGGGGGAATATGAGGAAGAGCTTTTTTACACAGTGGGTGGTAATGACCTGGAACTCGCTGCCCACGAGGGTGGTGGAAATGGAGACGATTAATGAATTCAGGAGGAAGTTGGACGGACACCTGAGAAGTAGACTTGCAGGGCTATGGGAATCGAGAGGGGAATGGAACTGACTGCAGAGCACCATGGACAGCCAGCAGGGACTCGATGGGCCGAATGTCCTCCTTCTGTGTCATAAATGATTTTATGATTCTATTCTATCACACTGAGGTACACAGTGGTTACTGAATGCAACCCTTGAGTTATGAGGAGAGTGGCATTACAACAACAACTTGTATTTCTATAGCACCTTTAACACAGTACAACATCCCAATGTGTTTCACAGGAGTTTTCAGACAAGATTTGATAGCAGGTCATATAAGGTGATACTAGGGCAGGTGTTTGGTCAAAGGGGTAGGTTTTAAGTAGGAAAGATTGGGAAGTGAAATTTCAGGAAGGAATTCCAGAGACAATGGTGGAGTGATGGAAATGGGGGATGCTGGAGGGCAGAACTGGAGGAGTGTTGGAGGAGGATGGTGTGGTCAATCATGTAAAAGGCCGCAGACAACTCGAGAACAAGGAGGGAAAGTTTACCATTCTCACATTCACAGGAGGTCATTGACAAGTTTGCAAAGAGCTGTATCGGTCCTGGGCAGGGGCAGGATTCTGAATGGAGGGATTCAAACACAGGGTCTGGGAAAGATGGGAATGGATCTGGGAAACAACAACATTTTCAGGACTTTGGAGAGGAATCTTTCAATAAAAGCAGTGATATTGCGAGATTCTCATTTATGGCATTTTCCCGAGTGGGTAACAGCATTTTCTGGATCAGGAAGCTCCTGGACTCAGTGTGGATACTGGGAATGGTGGGGACGGTTTCAGAATTACAAAGTATTTGCAACACATAAACAGGCCATTCAGCCCATCTACTCCTTGCCAGTGTTTATCCTTCCATCCAATCAGCATATCCCTTTTCCCTTCATGTGTTTATATAGATACCCCTTCAATATACCCCTGCTTCACCTCAATTACTCCAATATACCCCTGCTTCACCTCAACTACTCCAATATACCCCTGCTTCACCTCAACTACTCCAATACACTCCTGTTTCACCTCAACTACTCCAATATACCCCTGCTTCACCTCAACTACTCCAATATACCCCTGCTTCACCTCAACTAATCCAATATACCCCTGCTTCACCTCAACTACTCCAATATACCCCTGTTTCACCTCAACTACTCCAATATACCCCTGCTTCACCTCAACTACTCCAATATACCCCTGCTTCACCTCAACTACTCCAATATACCCCTGCTTCACCTCAACTACTCCAATATACCCCTGCTTCACCTCAACTACTCCAATATACCCCTGCTTCACCTCAACTACTCCAATATACCCCTGCTTCGCCTCAACTACTCGAATATACCCCTGCTTCACCTCAACTACTCCAATATACCCCTGTTTCACCTCAACTACTCCAATATACCCCTGCTTCACCTCAACTACTCCAATATACCACTGTTTCACCCCAACTACTCCAATATACCCCTGCTTCACCTCAACTACTCCAATATACCCCTGCTTCACCTCAACTACTCCAATAAACCCCTGCTTCACCTCAACTACTCCAATATACCCCTGCTTCACCTCAACTACTCCAATATACCCCTGCTTCACCTCAACTACTCCAATAAACCCCTGCTTCACCTCAACTACTCCAATATACCCCTGCTTCACCTCAACTACTCCAATATACCCCTGCTTCACCTCAATTACTCCAATATACCCCTGCTTCACCTCAACTACTCCAATATACCCCTGCTTCACCTCAACTACTCCAATATACCCCTGCTTCACCTCAATTACTCCAATATACCCCTGCTTCACCTCAACTACTCCAATATACCCCTGCTTCACCTCAACTACTCCAATATACCCCTGCTTCACCTCAACTACTCCAATATACCCCTGTTTCACCTCAACAACTCCAATATACCCCTGCTTCACCTCAACTACTCCAATATACCCCTGCTTCACCTCAATTACTCCAATATACCCCTGCTTCACCTCAACTACTCCAATATACCCCTGCTTCACCTCAACCACTCCAATATACCCCTGCTTCACCTCAACTACTCCAATATACCCCTGCTTCACCTCAACTACTCCAATATACCCCTGCTTCACCTCAACTACTCCAATATACCCCTGCTTCACCTCAACTACTCCAATATACCCCTGCTTCACCTCAATTACTCCAATATACCCCTGCTTCACCTCAATTACTCCAATATACCCCTGCTTCACCTCAACTACTCCAATATACCCCTGCTTCACCTCAACTACTCCAATATACCCCTGCTTCACCTCAACTACTCCAATATACCCCTGCTTCACCTCAACTACTCCAATATACCCCTGCTTCACCTCAACTACTCCAATATACCCCTGCTTCACCTCAACTACTCCAATATATCCCTGCGTCACCTCAACTACTCCAATATACCCCTGCTTCACCTCAACTACTCCAATATACCCCTGCTTCACCTCAACTACTCCAATATACCCCTGCTTCACCTCAACTACTCCAATATACCCCTGCTTCACCTCAACTACTCCAATGTACCCCTGCTTCACCTCAACTACTCCAATATACCCCTGCTTCACCTCAACTACTCCAATACACCCCTGCTTCACCTCAACTACTCCAATATACCCCTGCTTCACCTCAATTACTCCAATATACCCCTGCTTCACCTCAACTACTCCAATATACCCCTGCTTCACCTCAACTACTCCAATATACCCCTGCTTCACCTCAACTACTCCAATACACCCCTGCTTCACCTCAACTACTCCAATATACCCCTGCTTCACCTCAATTACTCCAATATACCCCTGCTTCACCTCAACTACTCCAATACACCCCTGCTTCACCTCAACTACTCCAATATACCCCTGCTTCACCTCAACCACTCCAATATACCCCTGCTTCACCTCAACTACTCCAATATACCCCTGCTTCACCTCAACTACTCCAATATACCCCTGCTTCACCTCAATTACTCCAATATACCCCTGCTTCACCTCAACCACTCCAATATACCCCTGCTTCACCTCAATTACTCCAATATACCCCTGCTTCACCTCAACTACTCCAATATACCCCTGCTTCACCTCAACTACTCCAATATACCCCTGCTTCACCTCAACTACTCCAATACACCCCTGCTTCACCTCAACTACTCCAATATACCCCTGCTTCACCTCAATTACTCCAATATACCCCTGCTTCACCTCAACTACTCCAATACACCCCTGCTTCACCTCAACTACTCCAATATACCCCTGCTTCACCTCAACCACTCCAATATACCCCTGCTTCACCTCAACTACTCCAATATACCCCTGCTTCACCTCAACTACTCCAATATACCCCTGCTTCACCTCAATTACTCCAATATACCCCTGCTTCACCTCAACCACTCCAATACACCCCTGCTTCACCTCAATTAATCCAATATACCCCTGCTTCACCTCAACTACTCCAATATACCCCTGCTTCACCTCAATTACTCCAATACACCCCTGCTTCACCTCAACTACTCCAATATACCCCTGCTTCACCTCAACTACTCCAATACACCCCTGCTTCACCTCAACTACTCCAATATACCCCTGCTTCACCTCAACCACTCCAATATACCCCTGCTTCACCTCAACTACTCCAATATACCCCTGCTTCACCTCAACTACTCCAATATACCCCTGCTTCACCTCAATTACTCCAATATACCCCTGCTTCACCTCAATTACTCCAATATACCCCTGCTTCACCTCAACTACTCCAATATACCCCTGCTTCACCTCAATTACTCCAATATACCCCTGCTTCACCTCAACTACTCCAATATACCCCTGCTTCACCTCAACTACTCCAATCTACCCCTGCTTCACCTCAACTACTCCAATATACCCCTGCTTCACCTCAATTACTCCAATATACCCCTGCTTCACCTCAACTACTCCAATACACCCCTGCTTCACCTCAACTACTCCAATATAACCCTGCTTCACCTCAACTACTCCAATATACCCCTGCTTCACCTCAACTACTCCAATATACCCCTGCTTCACCTCAACTACTCCAATATACCCCTGCTTCACCTCAACTACTCCAATATACCCCTGCTTCACCTCAACTACTCCAATATACCCCTGCTTCACCTCAACTACTCCAATATACCCCTGCTTCACCTCAACTACTCCAATACACCCCTGCTTCACCTCAACTACTCCAATATACCCCTGCTTCACCTCAACTACTCCAATATACCCCTGCTTCACCTCAACTACTCCAATATACCCCTGCTTCACCTCAACTACTCCAATATACCCCTGCTTCACCTCTACTACTCCAATATACCCCTGCTTCACCTCGATTACTCCAATATACCCCTGCTTCACCTCAATTACTCCAATATACCCCTGCTTCACCTCAACTATTCCAATATACCCCTGCTTCACCTCAACTACTCCAATATACCCCTGCTTCACCTCAACTACTCCAATATACCCCTGCTTCACCTCAACTACTCCAATATACCCCTGCTTCACCTCAACTACTCCAATATACCCCTGCTTCACCTCAACTACTCCAATATACCCCTGCTTCACCTCAATTAATCCAATATACCCCTGCTTCACCTCAACTACTCCAATATACCCCTGCTTCACCTCAATTACTCCAATACACCCCTGCTTCACCTCAACTACTCCAATATACCCCTGCTTCACCTCAACTACTCCAATATACCCCTGCTTCACCTCAACTACTCCAATATACCCCTGCTTCACCTCAACTACTCCAATATACCCCTGCTTCACCTCAACTACTCCAATATACCAGTGCTTCACCTCACCTACTCCAATATACCCCTGCTTCACCTCAATTACTCCAATATACCCCTGCTTCACCTCAACTACTCCAATATACCCCTGCTTCACCTCAACTACTCCAATACACCCCTGCTTCACCTCAATTACTCCAATACACCCCTGCTTCACCTCAACTACTCCAATATACCCCTGCTTCACCTCAACTACTCCAATATACCCCTGCTTCACCTCAACTACTCCAATATACCCCTGCTTCACCTCAACTACTCCAATATACCCCTGCTTCACCTCAACTACTCCAATATACCCCTGCTTCACCTCAACTACTCCAATATACCCCTGCTTCACCTCAACTACTCCAATATACCCCTGCTTCTCCTCAACTACTCCAATATACCCCTGCTTCACCTCACCTACTCCAATATACCCCTGCTTCACCTCAACTACTCCAATATACCCCTGCTTCACCTCACCTACTCCAATATACCCCTGCTTCACCTCAACTACTCCAATATAACCCTGCTTCACCTCGATTACTCCAATATACCCCTGCTTCACCTCAATTACTCCAATATACCCCTGCTTCACCTCAACTACTCCAATATACCCCTGCTTCACTTCAACTACTCCAATACACCCCTGCTTCACTTCAACTACTCCAATATACCCCTGCTTCACCTCAACTACTCCAATACACCCCTGCTTCACTTCAACTACTCCAATATACCCCTGCTTCACCTCAACTACTCCAATATACCCCTGTTTCACCTCAACTACACCAATATACCCCTGCATCACCTCAACTACTCCAATACACCCCTGCTTCACCTCAATTACTCCAATAACCCCTGCTTCACCTCAACTACTCCAATATACCCCTGCTTCACCTCAACTACTCCAATATACCCCTGCTTCACCTCAACTACTCCAATATACCCCTGCTTCACCTCAACTACTCCAATATACCCCTGCTTCACCTCGATTACTCCAATATACCCCTGCTTCACCTCGATTACTCCAATATACCCCTGCTTCACCTCAACTACTCCAATATACCCCTGCTTCACCTCAACTACTCCAATATACCCCTGCTTCACCTCAACTACTCCAATATACCCCTGCTTCACCTCAACTACTCCAATATACCCCTGCTTCACCTCAACTACTCCAATATATCCCTGCGTCACCTCAACTACTCCAATATACCCCTGCTTCACCTCAACTACTCCAATATACCCCTGCTTCACCTCGATTACTCCAATATACCCCTGCTTCACCTCAACTACTCCAATATACCCCTGCTTCACCTCAACTACTCCAATATACCCCTGCTTCACCTCAACTACTCCAATATACCCCTGCTTCACCTCAACTACTCCAATATACCCCTGCTTCACCTCAACTACTCCAATATATCCCTGCGTCACCTCAACTACTCCAATATACCCCTGCTTCACCTCAACTACTCCAATATACCCCTGCTTCACCTCAACTACTCCAATATACCCCTGCTTCACCTCAACTACTCCAATATACCCCTGCTTCACCTCAACTACTCCAATGTACCTCTGCTTCACCTCAACTACTCCAATATACCCCTGCTTCACCTCAACTACTCCAATATACCCCTGCTTCACCTCAACTACTCCAATATACCCCTGCTTCACCTCAACTACTCCAATATACCCCTGCTTCACCTCAACTACTCCAATATACCCCTGCTTCACCTCAATTACTCCAATATACCCCTGCTTCACCTCAACTACTCCAATATACCCCTGCTTCACCTCAACTACTCCAATATACCCCTGCTTCACCTCAACTACTCCAATATACCCCTGCTTCACCTCAACTACTCCAATATACCCCTGCTTCACCTCAACTACTCCAATACACCCCTGCTTCACCTCAACTACTCCAATATACCCCTGCTTCACCTCAATTACTCCAATATACCCCTGCTTCACCTCAACTACTCCAATACACCCCTGCTTCACCTCAACTACTCCAATATACCCCTGCTTCACCTCAACCACTCCAATATACCCCTGCTTCACCTCAACTACTCCAATATACCCCTGCTTCACCTCAACTACTCCAATATACCCTGCTTCACCTCAATTACTCCAATATACCCCTGCTTCACCTCAACTACTCCAATACACCCCTGCTTCACCTCAACTACTCCAATATACCCCTGCTTCACCTCAACCACTCCAATATACCCCTGCTTCACCTCAACTACTCCAATATACCCCTGCTTCACCTCAACTACTCCAATATACCCCTGCTTCACCTCAATTACTCCAATATACCCCTGCTTCACCTCAATTACTCCAATATACCCCTGCTTCACCTCAACTACTCCAATATACCCCTGCTTCACCTCAATTACTCCAATATACCCCTGCTTCACCTCAACTACTCCAATACACCCCTGCTTCACCTCAACTACTCCAATATAACCCTGCTTCACCTCAACTACTCCAATATACCCCTGCTTCACCTCAACTACTCCAATATACCCCTGCTTCACCTCAACTACTCCAATATACCCCTGCTTCACCTCAACTACTCCAATATACCCTGCTTCACCTCAACTACTCCAATATACCCCTGCTTCACCTCAATTACTCCAATACACCCCTGCTTCACCTCAACTACTCCAATATACCCCTGCTTCACCTCAACTACTCCAATATACCCCTGCTTCACCTCAACTACTCCAATATACCCCTGCTTCACCTCAATTACTCCAATACACCCCTGCTTCACCTCTACTACTCCAATATACCCCTGCTTCACCTCTACTACTCCAATATACCCCTGCTTCACCTCGATTACTCCAATATACCCCTGCTTCACCTCAATTACTCCAATATACCCCTGCTTCACCTCAACTATTCCAATATACCCCTGCTTCACCTCAACTACTCCAATATACCCCTGCTTCACCTCAACTACTCCAATATACCCTGCTTCACCTCTACTACTCCAATATACCCCTGCTTCACCTCGATTACTCCAATATACCCCTGCTTCACCTCAATTACTCCAATATACCCCTGCTTCACCTCAACTATTCCAATATACCCCTGCTTCACCTCAACTACTCCAATATACCCCTGCTTCACCTCAACTACTCCAATATACCCCTGCTTCACCTCAACTACTCCAATATACCCTGCTTCACCTCAACTACTCCAATATACCCCTGCTTCACCTCACTACTCCAATATACCCCTGCTTCACCTCAATTACTCCAATATACCCCTGCTTCACCTCAACTACTCCAATATACCCTGCTTCACCTCAATTACTCCAATACACCCCTGCTTCACCTCAACTACTCCAATATACCCCTGCTTCACCTCAACTACTCCAATATACCCCTGCTTCACCTCAACTACTCCAATATACCCCTGCTTCACCTCAACTACTCCAATATACCCCTGCTTCACCTCAACTACTCCAATATACCCCTGCTTCACCTCAACTACTCCAATATACCCCTGCTTCACCTCAACTACTCAATATACCAGTGCTTCACCTCACCTACTCCAATATACCCCTGCTTCACCTCAATTACTCCAATATACCCTGCTTCACCTCAACTACTCCAATATACCCTGCTTCACCTCAACTACTCCAATACACCCCTGCTTCACCTCAATTACTCCAATACACCCCTGCTTCACCTCAACTACTCCAATATACCCCTGCTTCACCTCAACTACTCCAATATACCCCTGCTTCACCTCAACTACTCCAATATACCCCTGCTTCACCTCAACTACTCCAATATACCCCTGCTTCACCTCAACTACTCCAATATACCCCTGCTTCACCTCAACTACTCCAATATACCCCTGCTTCTCCTCAACTACTCCAATATACCCCTGCTTTACCTCACCTACTCCAATATACCCCTGCTTCACCTCAACTACTCCAATATACCCCTGCTTCTCCTCAACTACTCCAATATACCCCTGCTTCACCTCACCTACTCCAATATACCCCTGCTTCACCTCAACTACTCCAATATACCCCTGCTTCACCTCAACTACTCCAATATACCCCTGCTTCACCTCAACTACTCCAATATACCCCTGCTTCACCTCAACTACTCCAATATACCCCTGCTTCACCTCAACTACTCCAATATACCAGTGCTTCACCTCACCTACTCCAATATACCCCTGCTTCACCTCAATTACTCCAATATACCCCTGCTTCACCTCAACTACTCCAATATACCCCTGCTTCACCTCAACTACTCCAATACACCCCTGCTTCACCTCAATTACTCCAATATACCCCTGCTTCACCTCAACTACTCCAATATACCCCTGCTTCACCTCAACTACTCCAATATAACCCTGCTTCACCTCGATTACTCCAATATACCCCTGCTTCACCTCAATTACTCCAATATACCCCTGCTTCACCTCAACTACTCCAATACACCCCTGCTTCACTTCAACTACTCCAATATACCCCTGCTTCACCTCAACTACTCCAATACACCCTGCTTCACTTCAACTACTCCAATATACCCCTGCTTCACCTCAACTACTCCAATATACCCCTGTTTCACCTCAACTAACACCAATATACCCCTGCATCACCTCAACTACTCCAATATACCCCTGCTTCACCTCAATTACTCCAATATACCCCTGCTTCACCTCAATTACTCCAATAACCCCTGCTTCACCTCAACTACTCCAATATACCCCTGCTTCACCTCAACTACTCCAATATACCCCTGCTTCACCTCAACTACTCCAATATACCCCTGCTTCACCTCAACTACTCCAATATACCCCTGCTTCACCTCGATTACTCCAATATACCCCTGCTTCACCTCAACTACTCCAATATAACCCTGCTTCACCTCAACTACTCCAATATACCCCTGCTTCACCTCAACTACTCCAATATACCCCTGCTTCACCTCAACTACTCCAATATACCCCTGCTTCACCTCAACTACTCCAATATACCCCTGCTTCACCTCAACTACTCCAATATACCCCTGCTTCACCTCAACTACTCCAATATACCCCTGCTTCACCTCAACTACTCCAATACACCCCTGCTTCACCTCAACTACTCCAATATACCCCTGCTTCACCTCAACTACTCCAATATACCCCTGCTTCACCTCAACTACTCCAATATACCCCTGCTTCACCTCAACTACTCCAATATACCCCTGCTTCACCTCAACTACTCCAATATACCCCTGCTTCACCTCGATTACTCCAATATACCCCTGCTTCACCTCAATTACTCCAATATACCCCTGCTTCACCTCAACTATTCCAATATACCCCTGCTTCACCTCAACTACTCCAATATACCCCTGCTTCACCTCAACCACTCCAATATAACCCTGCTTCACCTCAACTACTCCAATATACCCCTGCTTCACCTCAACTACTCCAATATACCCCTGCTTCACCTCAACTACTCCAATATACCCCTGCTTCACCTCAATTACTCCAATATACCCCTGCTTCACCTCAACTACTCCAATATACCCCTGCTTCACCTCAATTACTCCAATACACCCTTGCTTCACCTCAACTACTCCAATATACCCCTGCTTCACCTCAATTACTCCAATATACCCCTGCTTCACCTCAACGACTCCAATATACCCCTGCTTCACCTCAACTACTCCAATATACCCCTGCTTCACCTCAACTACTCCAATATACCAGTGCTTCACCTCAACTACTCCAATATACCCCTGCTTCACCTCAACTACTCCAATATACCCCTGCTTCACCTCAATTACTCCAATATACCCCTGCTTCACCTCAACTACTCCAATATACCCCTGCTTCACCTCAACTACTCCAATATACCCCTGCTTCACCTCAACTACTCCAATATACCCCTGCTTCACCTCAACTACTCCAATATACCAGTGCTTCACCTCAACTACTCCAATATACCCCTGCTTCACCTCAACTACTCCAATATACCCCTGCTTCACCTCAACTACTCCAATACACCCCTGCTTCACCTCAATTACTCCAATACACCCCTGCTTCACCTCAACTACTCCAATATACCCCTGCTTCACCTCAACTACTCCAATATACCCCTGCTTCACCTCAACTACTCCAATATACCCCTGCTTCACCTCAACTACTCCAATATACCCCTGCTTCACCTCAACTACTCCAATATACCCCTGCTTCACCTCAACTACTCCAATATACCCCTGCTTCACCTCAACTACTCCAATATACCCCTGCTTCACCTCACCTACTCCAATATACCCCTGCTTCACCTCAACTACTCCAATATACCCCTGCTTCACCTCACCTACTCCAATATACCCCTGCTTCACCTCAACTAATCCAATATACCCCTGCTTCACCTCGATTACTCCAATATACCCCTGCTTCACCTCAATTACTCCAATATACCCCTGCTTCACCTCAACTACTCCAATATACCCCTGCTTCACTTCAACTACTCCAATACACCCCTGCTTCACTTCAACTACTCCAATATACCCCTGCTTCACCTCAACTACTCCAATACACCCCTGCTTCACCTCAACTACTCCAATATACCCCTGCTTCACCTCAACTACTCCAATATACCCCTGCTTCACCTCAACTACTCCAATACACCCCTGCTTCACCTCAACTACTCCAATATACCCCTGCTTCACCTCAACTACTCCAATATACCCCTGCTTCACCTCAACTACTCCAATATACCCCTGCTTCACCTCAACTACTCCAATATACCCCTGCTTCACCTCAACTACTCCAATATACCCCTGCTTCACCTCAACTACTCCAATATACCCCTGCTTCACCTCAACTACTCCAATATACCCCTGCTTCACCTCAACTACTCCAATATACCCCTGCTTCACCTCAACTACTCCAATATACCCCTGCTTCAACTCAACAACTCCAATATACCCCTGCTTCACCTCAACTACTCCACTATACCCCTGCTTCACCTCAACTACTCCAATATACCCCTGCTTCACCTCAACTACTCCAATATACCCCTGCTTCACCTCAACTACTCCAATATACCCCTGCTTCACCTCAACTACTCCAATATACCCCTGCTTCACCTCGATTACTCCAATATACCCCTGCTTCACCTCAATTACTCCAATATACCCCTGCTTCACCTCAACTACTCCAATATACCCCTGCTTCACTTCAACTACTCCAATACACCCCTGCTTCACTTCAACTACTCCAATATACCCCTGCTTCACCTCAACTACTCCAATACACCCCTGCTTCACCTCAACTACTCCAATATACCCCTGCTTCACCTCAACTACTCCAATATACCCCTGCTTCACCTCAACTACTCCAATACACCCCTGCTTCACCTCAACTACTCCAATATACCCCTGCTTCACCTCAACTACTCCAATATACCCCTGCTTCACCTCAACTACTCCAATATACCCCTGCTTCACCTCAACTACTCCAATATACCCCTGCTTCACCTCAACTACTCCAATATACCCCTGCTTCACCTCAACTACTCCAATATACCCCTGTTTCACCTCAACTACACCAATATACCCCTGCATCACCTCAACTACTCCAATACACCCCTGCTTCACCTCAATTACTCCAATAACCCCTGCTTCACCTCAACTACTCCAATATACCCCTGCTTCACCTCAACTACTCCAATATACCCCTGCTTCACCTCAACTACTCCAATATACCCCTGCTTCACCTCGATTACTCCAATATACCCCTGCTTCACCTCGATTACTCCAATATACCCCTGCTTCACCTCAATTACTCCAATATACCCCTGCTTCACCTCAACTACTCCAATATACCCCTGCTTCACCTCAACTACTCCAATATACCCCTGCTTCACCTCAACTACTCCAATATACCCCTGCTTCACCTCAACTACTCCAATATACCCCTGCTTCACCTCGATTACTCCAATATACCCCTGCTTCACCTCAACTACTCCAATATACCCCTGCTACACCTCAACTACTCCAATATACCCCTGCTTCACCTCAACTACTCCAATATACCCCTGCTTCACCTCAACTACTCCAATATACCCCTGCTTCACCTCAACTACTCCAATATACCCCTGCTTCACCTCAATTACTCCAATATACCCCTGCTTCACCTCAACTACTCCAATATACCCCTGCTTCACCTCAACTACTCCAATATACCCCTGCTTCACCTCAATTACTCCAATATACCCCTGCTTCAACTCAACTACTCCAATATACCCCTGCTTCACCTCAACTACTCCAATATACCCCTGCTTCACCTCAATTACTCCAATATACCCCTGCTTCACCTCAACTACTCCAATATACCCCTGCTTCACCTCAACTACTCCAATATACCCCTGCTTCACCTCAATTACTCCAATATACCCCTGCTTCAACTCAACTACTCCAATATACCCCTGCTTCACCTCAACTACTCCAATACACCCCTGCTTCACCTCGATTACTCCAATATACCCCTGCTTCACCTCAATTACTCCAATATACCCCTGCTTCACCTCAACTACTCCAATATACCCCTGCTTCACCTCAATTACTCCAATATACCCCTGCTTCACCTCAACTACTCCAATATACCCCTGCTTCACCTCAACTACTCCAATATACCCCTGCTTCACCTCAATTACTCCAATATACCCCTGCTTCACCTCAACTACTCCAATACACCCCTGCTTCACCTCAACTACTCCAATATACCCCTGCTTCACCTCAACTACTCCAATACACCCCTGCTTCACCTCAATTACTCCAATATACCCCTGCTTCACCTCAACTACTCCAATACACCCCTGCTTCACCTCAATTACTCCAATATACCCCTGCTTCACCTCAACTACTCCAATATACCCCTGCTTCACCTCAACTACTCCAATATACCCCTGCTTCACCTCAACTACTCCAATATACCCCTGCTTCACCTCAACTACTCCAATATACCCCTGCTTCACCTCAACTACTCCAATATACCCCTGCTTCACCTCAACTACTCCAATATACCCCTGCTTCACCTCAATTACTCCAATACACCCCTGCTTCACCTCAACTACTCCAATATACCCCTGCTTCACCTCAATTACTCCAATATACCCCTGCTTCACCTCAACTACTCCAATATACCCCTGCTTCACCTCAACCACTCCAATATACCCCTGCTTCACCTCAACTACTCCAATATACCCCTGCTTCACCTCAATTACTCCAATATACCCCTGCTTCACCTCAACTACTCCAATATACCCCTGCTTCACCTCAATTACTCCAATACACCCCTGCTTCACCTCAACTACTCCAATATACCCCTGCTTCACCTCAATTACTCCAATATACCCCTGCTTCACCTCAACTACTCCAATACACGCCTGCTTCACCTCAACTACTCCAATATACCCCTGCTTCACCTCAATTACTCCAATATACCCCTGCTTCACCTCAACTACTCCAATATACCACTGCTTCACCTCAACTACTCCAATATACCCCTGCTTCACCTCAATTACTCCAATATACCACTGCTTCACCTCAACTACTCCAATATACCCCTGCTTCACCTCAACTACTCCAATATATCCCTGCTTCACCTCAACTACTCCAATATACCTCTGCTTCACCTCAACCACTCCAATATACCACTGCTTCACCTCAACTACTCCAATATACCCCTGCTTCACCTCGATTACTCCAATATACCACTGCTTCACCTCAATTACTCAAATATACCCCTGCTTCACCTCAACTACTCCAATATACCACTGCTTCACCTCAACTACTCCAATATCCCCCTGCTTCACCTCAATTACTCCAATATACCCCTGCTTCACCTCAACTACTCCAATATACCCCTGCTTCACCTCAACTACTCCAATATACACCTGCTTCACCTCAACTACTCCAATATACCCCTGCTTCACCTCAACCACTCCAATATACCCCTGCTTCACCTCAACTGCTCCAATATACCCCTGCTTCATCTCAACCACTCCAATATACCCCTGCTTCACCTCAACTACTCCAATATACCCCTGCTTCACCTCAACTACTCCAATATACCCCTGCTTCACCTCAACTACTCCAATATACCCCTACTTCACCTCAACTACTCCAATATACCCCTGCTTCACCTCAACCACTCCAATATACCCCTGCTTCACCTCAACCACTCCAATATACCCCTGCTTCACCTCAACTACTCCAATATACCCCTGCTTCACCTCAACTACTCCAATATACCCCTGCTTCACCTCAACTACTCCAATACACCCCTGCTTCACCTCAACCACTCCAATATACCCCTGCTTCACCTCAACCACTCCAATATACCCCTGCTTCACCTCAACTACTCCAATATACCCCTGCTTCACCTCAACTACTCCAATATACCCCTGCTTCACCTCAACTACTCCAATATACCCCTGCTTCACCTCAATTACTCCAATATACCCCTGCTTCACCTCAACTACTCCAATATACCCCTGCTTCACCTCAACTACTCCAATATACCCCTGCTTCACCTCAACTAATCCAATATACCCCTGCTTCACCTCAACTACTCCAATATACCCCTGCTTCACCTCAACTACTCCAATATACCCCTGCTTCACCTCAATTACTCCAATATACCCCTGCTTCACCTCAACTACTCCAATATACCCCTGCTTCACCTCAACTACTCCAATATACCCCTGCTTCACCTCAACAACTCCAATATACCCCTGCTTCACCTCAACTACTCCAATATACCCCTGCTTCACCTCAATTACTCCAATATACCCCTGCTTCACCTCAACTGCTCCAATATACCCCTGCTTCACCTCAACTAATCCAATGTACCCCTGCTTCACCTCAACTACTCCAATATACCCCTGCTTCACCTCAATTACTCCAATATACCCCTGCTTCACCTCAACTACTGCAATATACCCCTGCTTCACCTCAACCACTCCAATACACCCCTGCTTCACCTCAACTACTCCAATATAGCCCTGCTTCACCTCAATTACTCCAATATACCCCTGCTTCACCTCAACTACTCCAATATACCTCTGCTTCACCTCAACTACTCCAATTTACCCCTGCTTCACCTCAACTACTCCAATATACCCCTGCTTCAACTCAACTACTCCAATATACCTCTGCTTCACCTCAACTACTCCAATATACCCCTGCTTCACCTCAACTACTCCAATATACCCCTGCTTCACCTCAACTACTCCAATATACCCCTGCTACACCTCAACTACTCCAATATACCCCTGCTTCACCTCAACTACTCCAATATACCCCTGCTTCACCTCAACTACTCCAATATACCCCTGCTTCACCTCAACTACTCCAATATACCCCTGCTTCACCTCAACTACTCCAATATACCCCTGCTTCACCTCAACTACTCCAATATACCGCGGCTTCACCTCAACTACTCCAATATACCCCTGCTTCACCTCAACCACTCCAATATACACCTGCTTCACCTCAATTACTCCAATATACCACTGCTTCACCTCAACTACTCCAATATACCCCTGCTTCACCTCAACTACTCCAATATACCCCTGCTTCACCTCAACTACTCCAATATACCCTTGCTTCACCTCAACCACTCCAATATACCCCTGCTTCACCTCAACTACTCCAATATACCCCTGCTTCACCTCAACCACTCCAATATACCCCTGCTTCACCTCAACCACTCCAATATACCCCTGCTTCACCTCAACTACTCCAATATACCCCTGCTTCACCTCAACTACTCCAATATACCCCTGCTTCACCTCAACTACTCCAATATACCCCTGCTTCACCTCAACTACTCCAATATACCCCTGCTTCACCTCAACTACTCCAATATACTCCTGCTTCACCTCAACTACTCCAATATACCCCTGCTTCACCTCAACTACTCCAATATACCCCTGCTTCACCTCAATTACTCCAATATACCCCTGCTTCACCTCAACTACTCCAATATACACCTGCTTCACCTCAACTACTCCAATCTACCCCTGCTTCACCTCAACTACTCCAATATACCCCTGCTTCACCTCAACTACTCCAATATACCCCTGCTTCACCTCAACTACTCCAATATACCCCTGCTTCACCTCAACTACTCCAATATACCCCTGCTTCACCTCAACTACTCGAATATACCCCTGCTTCACCTCAACTACTCCAATCTACCACTGCTTCACCTCAACTACTCCAATATACCCCTGCTTCACCTCAACTACTCCAATATACCCCTGCTTCACCTCAACTACTCCAATATACCCCTGCTTCACCTCAACTACTCCAATATACCCCTGCTTCACCTCAACTACTCCAATATACCCCTGCTTCACCTCAACTACTCCAATATACCCCTGCTTCACCTCAATTACTCCAATATACCACTGCTTCACCTCAACTACTCCAATATACCCCTGCTTCACCTCAACTACTCCAATATACCCCTGCTTCACCTCAACTACTCCAATATACCCCTGCTTCACCTCAACTACTCCAATATACCCCTGCTTCACCTCAATTACTCCAATATACCCCTGCTCCACCTCAACTACTCCAATATACCCCTGCTTCACCTCAACTACTCCAATATACCCCTGCTTCACCTCAACTACTCCAATATACCCCTGCTTCACCTCAATTACTCCAATATACCCCTGCTTCACCTCAACTACTCCAATATACCCCTGCTTCACCTCAACTACTCCAATATACCCCTGCTTCACCTCAATTACTCCAATATACCCCTGCTTCACCTCAACTACTCCAATATACCCCTGCTTCACCTCAACTACTCCAATATACCCCTGCTTCACCTCAACTACTCCAATATACCCCTGCTTCACCTCAATTACTCCAATATACCCCTGCTTCACCTCAACTACTCCAATATACCCCTGCTTCACCTCAACTACTCCAATATACCCCTGCTTCACCTCAACAACTCCAATATACCCCTGCTTCACCTCAACTACTCCAATATACCCCTGCTTCACCTCAATTACTCCAATATACCCCTGCTTCACCTCAACTGCTCCAATATACCCCTGCTTCACCTCAACTACTCCAATGTACCCCTGCTTCACCTCAATTACTCCAATATACCCCTGCTTCACCTCAACTACTCCAATATACCCCTGCTTCACCTCAATTACTCCAATATACCCCTGCTTCACCTCAACTACTGCAATATACCCCTGCTTCACCTCAACCACTCCAATACACCCCTGCTTCACCTCAACTACTCCAATATAGCCCTGCTTCACCTCAATTACTCCAATATACCTCTGCTTCACCTCAACTACTCCAATTTACCCCTGCTTCACCTCAACTACTCCAATATACCCCTGCTTCAACTCAACTACTCCAATATACCTCTGCTTCACCTCAACTACTCCAATATACCCCTGCTTCACCTCAACTACTCCAATATACCCCTGCTTCACCTCAACTACTCCAATATACCCCTGCTACACCTCAACTACTCCAATATACCCCTGCTTCACCTCAACTACTCCACTATACCCCTGCTTCACCTCAACTACTCCAATATACCCCTGCTTCACCTCAACTACTCCAATATACCCCTGCTTCACCTCAACTACTCCAATATACCCCGGCTTCACCTCAACTACTCCAATATACCCCTGCTTCACCTCAACCACTCCAATATACCCCTGCTTCACCTCAACCACTCCAATATACCCCTGCTTCACCTCAACTACTCCAATATACCCCTGCTTCACCTCAACTACTCCAATATACCCCTGCTTCACCTCAACTACTCCAATATACCCCTGCTTCACCTCAACTACTCCAATATACACCTGCTTCACCTCAACTACTCCAATACACCCCTGCTTCACCTCAACCACTCCAATATACCCCTGCTTCACCTCAACCACTCCAATATACCCCTGCTTCACCTCAACTACTCCAATATACCCCTGCTTCACCTCAACTACTCCAATATACCCCTGCTTCACCTCAACTACTCCAATATACCCCTGCTTCACCTCGATTACTCCAATATACCCCTGCTGCGCCTCAATTACTCCAATATACCCCTGCTTCACCTCAACTACTCCAATATACCCCTGCTTCACCTCAACTACTCCAATATACCGGTGCTTCACCTCAACTACTCCAATATACCCCTGCTTCACCTCAACGACTCCAATATACCCCTGCTTCCCCTCAACTACTCCAATATACCCCTGCTTCACCTCAACTACTCCAATATACCCCTGCTTCACCTCAACTACTCCAATATACCCCTGCTTCACCTCAATTACTCCAATATACCCCTGCTTCACCTCAACTAATCCAATATACCCCTGCTTCACCTCAACTACTCCAATATACCCCTGCTTCACCTCAACTACTCCAATATACCCCTGTTTCCCCTCAACTACTCCAATATACCCCTGTTTCACCTCAACTACTCCAATATACCCCTTCTTCACCTCAACTACTCCAATATACCCCTGCTTCACCTCAACTACTCCAATATACCCCTGCTTCACCTCAACTAATCCAATATACCCCTGCTTCACCTCAACTACTCCAATATACCCCTGCTTCACCTCAACTACTCCAATATACCCCTGCTTCACCTCAACTACTCCAATATACCCCTGCTTCACCTCAACTACTCCAATATACCCCTGCTTCACCTCAACTACTCCAATATACCCCTGCTTCACCTCAACTACTCCAATATACCCCTGCTTCACCTCAACTACTCCAATATACCCCTGCTTCACCTCAACTACTCCAATATACCCCTGCTTCACCTCAACTACTCCAATATACCCCTGCTTCACCTCAACTACTCCAATATACCCCTGCTTCACCTCAATTACTCCAATATACCCCTGCTTCACCTCAACTACTCCAATATACCCCTGCTTCACCTCAACTACTCCAATATACCCCTGCTTCACCTCGATTACTCCAATATACCCCTGCTTCACCTCGATTACTCCAATATACCCCTGCTTCACCTCAACTACTCCAATATACCCCTGCTTCACCTCAACTACTCCAATATACCCCTGCTTCACCTCAACTACTCCAATATACCCCTGCTTCACCTCAACTACTCCAATATACCCCTGCTCACCTCGATTACTCCAATATACCCCTGCTTCACCTCAACTACTCCAATATACCCCTGCTACACCTCAACTACTCCAATATACCCCTGCTTCACCTCAACTACTCCAATATACCCCTGCTTCACCTCAATTACTCCAATATACCCCTGCTTCACCTCAACTACTCCAATATACCCCTGCTTCACCTCAACTACTCCAATATACCCCTGCTTCACCTCAATTACTCCAATATACCCCTGCTTCACCTCAACTACTCCAATACACGCCTGCTTCACCTCAACTACTCCAATATACCCCTGCTTCACCTCAATTACTCCAATATACCCCTGCTTCACCTCAACTACTCCAATATACCACTGCTTCACCTCAACTACTCCAATATACCCCTGCTTCACCTCAATTACTCCAATATACCACTGCTTCACCTCAACTACTCCAATATACCCCTGCTTCACCTCAACTACTCCAATATACCCCTGCTTCACCTCAACTACTCCAATATACCCCTGCTTCACCTCAACTACTCCAATACACCCCTGCTTCACCTCAACTACTCCAATATACCCCTGCTTCACCTCAACTACTCCAATATACCCCTGCTTCACCTCAACTACTCCAATATACCCCTGCTTCACCTCAATTACTCCAATATATCCCTGCTTCACCTCAACTACTCCAATATACCCCTGCTTCACCTCAACTACTCCAATATACCCCTGCTTCACCTCAATTACTCCAATATATCCCTGCTTCACCTCAACTACTCCAATATACCCCTGCTTCACCTCAACCACTCCAATATACCACTGCTTCACCTCAACTACTCCAATATACCCCTGCTTCACCTCGATTACTCCAATATACCACTGCTTCACCTCAATTACTCCAATATACCCCTGCTTCACCTCACCTACTCCAATATACCACTGCTTCACCTCAACTACTCCAATATCCCCCTGCTTCACCTCAATTACTCCAATATACCCCTGCTTCACCTCAACTACTCCAATATACCCCTGCTTCACCTCAACTACTCCAATATACCCCTGCTTCACCTCAACTACTCCAATATACCCCTGCTTCACCTCAACCACTCCAATATACCCCTGCTTCACCTCAACCACTCCAATATACCCCTGCTTCACCTCAACTACTCCAATATACCCCTGCTTCACCTCAACCACTCCAATATACCCCTGCTTCATCTCAACCACTCCAATATACCCCTGCTTCACCTCAACTACTCCAATATACCCCTGCTTCATCTCAACCACTCCAATATACCCCTGCTTCACCTCAACCACTCCAATATACCCCTGCTTCATCTCAACCACTCCAATATACCCCTGCTTCACCTCAACCACTCCAATAGACCCCTGCTTCACCTCAACTACTCCAATATACCCCTGCTTCACCTCACCTACTCCAATATACCACTGCTTCACCTCAACTACTCCAATATCCCCCTGCTTCACCTCAATTACTCCAATATACCCCTGCTTCACCTCAACTACTCCAATATACCCCTGCTTCACCTCAACTACTCCAATATACCCCTGCTTCACCTCAACTACTCCAATATACCCCTGCTTCACCTCAACCACTCCAATATACCCCTGCTTCACCTCAACCACTCCAATATACCCCTGCTTCACCTCAACTACTCCAATATACCCCTGCTTCACCTCAACCACTCCAATATACCCCTGCTTCATCTCAACCACTCCAATATACCCCTGCTTCACCTCAACTACTCCAATATACCCCTGCTTCACCTCAACCACTCCAATATACCCCTGCTTCACCTCAACCACTCCAATATACCCCTACTTCACCTCAACTACTCCAATATACCCCTGCTTCACCTCAACTACTCCAATATACCCCTGCTTCACCTCAACTACTCCAATATACCCCTGCTTCACCTCAACTACTCCAATATACCCCTGCTTCACCTCAACTACTCCAATATACCCCTGCTTCACCTCAACCACTCCAATATACCCCTGCTTCACCTCAACCACTCCAATAGACCCCTGCTTCACCTCAACTACTCCAATATCCCCCTGCTTCACCTCAACTACTCCAATACACCCCTGCTTCACCTCAACCACTCCAATATACCCCTGCTTCACCTCAACTACTCCAATACACCCCTGCTTCACCTCAACCACTCCAATATACCCCTGCTTCCCCTCAACCACTCCAATATACCCCTGCTTCACCTCAACTACTCCAATATACCCCTGCTTCACCTCAACTACTCCAATATACCCCTGCTTCACCTCAACTACTCCAATATACCCCTGCTTCACCTCAACCACTCCAATATACCCCTGCTTCACCTCAACTACTCCAATATACCCCTGCTTCACCTCAACCACTCCAATATACCCCTGCTTCACCTCAACTACTGCAATATACCCCTGCTTCACCTCAACTACTCCAATATACCCCTGCTTCACCTCAACTACTCCAATATACCCCTGCTTCACCTCAACTACTCCAATATACCCCTGCTTCACCTCAACTACTCCAATATACCCCTGCTTCACCTCAACTACTCCAATATAACCCTGCTTCACCTCAACTACTCCAATATACCCCTGCTTCACCTCAACTACTCCAATATACCCCTGCTTCACCTCAACTACTCCAATATACCCCTGCTTCACCTCAACTACTCCAATACACCCCTGCTTCACCTCAACCACTCCAATATACCCCTGCTTCACCTCAACTACTCCAATATACCCCTGCTTCACCTCAACTACTCCAATATACCCCTGCTTCACCTCAACTACTCCAATATACCCCTGCTTCACCTCAACTACTCCAATATACCCCTGCTTCACCTCAACTACTCCAATATACCCCTGCTTCACTTCAACTACTCCAATATACCCCTGCTTCACCTCAACTACTCCAATATACCCCTGCTTCACCTCAACTATTCCAATATACCCCTGCTTCACCTCAACTACTCAAATATACCCCTGCTTCACCTCAACTACTCCAATATACTCCTGCTTCACCTCAACTACTCCAATATACCCCTACTTCACCTCAACTACTCCAATATACCCCTGCTTCACCTCAACTACTCAAATATACCCCTGCTTCACCTCAACTATTCCAATATACCCCTGCTTCACCTCAACTACTCAAATATACCCCTGCTTCACCTCAACTACTCCAATATACTCCCTGCTTCACCTCAACTACTCCAATATACCCCTACTTCACCTCAACTACTCCAATATACCCCTGCTTCACCTCAACTACTCCAATATACCCCTGCTTCACCTCAACTACTCCAATATACCCCTGCTTCACCTCAACTACTCCAATATACCCCTGCTTCACCTCAACTAATCCAATATACCCCTGCTTCACCTCAACTACTCCAATATACCCCTGCTTCACCTCAACTACTCCAATATACCCCTGCTTGACCTCAATTACTCCAATATACCACTGCTTCTCCTCAACTACTCCAATATACCCCTGCTTCACCTCAACTACTCCAATATACCCCTGCTTCACCTCAACTACTCCAATATACCCCTGCTTCACCTCAACTACTCCAATATACCCCTGCTTCACCTCAATTACTCCAATATACCCCTGCTCCACCTCAATTACTCCAATATACCCCTGCTTCACCTCAACTACTCCAATATACCCCTGCTTCACCTCAACTACTCCAATATACCCCTGCTTCACCTCAATTACTCCAATATACCCCTGCTTCACCTCAACTACTCCAATATACCCCTGCTTCACCTCAACTACTCCAATATACCCCTGCTTCACCTCAACTACTCCAATATACCCCTGCTTCACCTCAACTACTCCAATATACCCCTGCTTCACCTCAACTACTCCAATATACCCCTGCTTCACCTCAACTACTCCAATATACCCCTGCTTCACCTCAATTACTCCAATATACCCCTGCTTCACCTCAACTACTCCAATATACCCCTGCTTCACCTCAACTACTCCAATATACCCCTGCTTCACCTCAACAACTCCAATATACCCCTGCTTCACCTCAACTACTCCAATATACCCCTGCTTCACCTCAATTACTCCAATATACCCCTGCTTCACCTCAACTGCTCCAATATACCCCTGCTTCACCTCAACTACTCCAATGTACCCCTGCTTCACCTCAATTACTCCAATATACCCCTGCTTCACCTCAACTACTCCAATATACCCCTGCTTCACCTCAACTACTCCAATATACCCCTGCTTCACCTCAACTACTCCAATATACACCTGCTTCCCCTCAACTACTCCAATACACCCCTGCTTCACCTCAACCACTCCAATATACCCCTGCTTCACCTCAACCACTCCAATATACCCCTGCTTCACCTCAACTACTCCAATATACCCCTGCTTCACCTCAACTACTCCAATATACCCCTGCTTCACCTCAACTACTCCAATATACCCCTGCTTCACCTCGATTACTCCAATATACCCCTGCTTCACCTCAATTACTCCAATATACCCCTGCTTCACCTCAACTACTCCAATATACCCCTGCTTCACCTCAACTACTCCAATATACCCGTGCTTCACCTCAACTACTCCAATATACCCCTGCTTCACCTCAACTACTCCAATATACCCCTGCTTCCCCTCAACTACTCCAATATACCCCTGCTTCACCTCAATTACTCCAATATACCCCTGCTTCACCTCAACTACTCCAATATACCCCTGCTTCACCTCAATTACTCCAATATACCCCTGCTTCACCTCAACTAATCCAATATACCCCTGCTTCACCTCAACTACTCCAATATACCCCTGCTTCACCTCAACTACTCCAATATACCCCTGCTTCCCCTCAACTACTCCAATATACCCCTGTTTCACCTCAACTACTCCAATATACCCCTGCTTCACCTCAACTACTCCAATATACCCCCTGCTTCACCTCAATTACTCCAATATACCCCTGCTTCACCTCAACTACTCCAATATACCCCTGCTTCACCTCAACTACTCCAATATACCCCTGCTTCACCTCAACTACTCCAATATACCCCTGCTTCACCTCAACTACTCCAATATACCCCTGCTTCACCTCAACTACTCCAATATACCCCTGCTTCACCTCAACTACTCCAATATACCCCTGCTTCACCTCAACTACTCCAATATACCCCTGCTTCACCTCAACTACTCCAATATACCCCTGCTTCACCTCAACTACTCCAATATACCCCTGCTTCACCTCAACTACTCCAATATACCCCTGCTTCACCTCAACTACTCCAATATACCCCTGCTTCACACCTCAACTACTCCAATATACCCCTGCTTCACCTCAATTACTCCAATATACCCCTGCTCCACCTCAACTACTCCAATATACACCTGCTTCACCTCAACTACTCCAATATACCCCTGCTTCACCTCAACTACTCCAATATACCCCTGCTTCACCTCAATTACTCCAATATACCCCTGCTTCACCTCACTACTCCAATATACCCCTGCTTCCCCTCAACTACTCCAATATACCCCTGCTTCACCTCAACTACTCCAATATACCCCTGCTTCACCTCAACTACTCCAATATACCCCTGCTTCACCTCAACTACTCCAATATACCCCTGCTTCACCTCAACCACTCCAATATACCCCTGCTTCACCTCAACTACTCCAATATACCCCTGCTTCACCTCAACTACTCCAATATACCCCTGCTTCACCTCAATTACTCCAATATACCCCTGCTTCACCTCAACTACTACAATATACCCCTGCTTCACCTCAACTACTCCAATATACCCCTGCTTCACCTCAACTACTCCAATATACCCCTGCTTCCCCTCAACTACTCCAATATACCCCTGCTTCACCTCAACTACTCCAATATACCCCTGCTTCACTTCAACTACTCCAATATACCCCTGCTTCACCTCAATTACTCCAATATACCCCTGCTTCACCTCAACTACTCCAATATACCCCTGCTTCACCTCAACTACTACAATATACCCCTGCTTCAACTCAACTACTCCAATATACCCCTGCTTCACCTCAATTACTCCAATATACCCCTGCTTCACCTCAACTACTCCAATATACCCCTGCTTCACCTCAACCACTCCAATATACCCCTGCTTCACCTCAATTACTCCAATATACCCCTGCTTCACCTCAACTACTCCAATATACCTCGGCTTCACCTCAATTACTCCAATATACCCCTGCTTCACCTCAATTACTCCAATATACCCCTGCTTCACCTCAACTACTCCAATATACCCCTGCTTCACCTCAACTACTCCAATATACCCCTGCTTCACCTCAACTACTCCAATATACCCCTGCTTCACCTCAACTACTCCAATATACCCCTGCTTCACCTCAATTACTCCAATATACCCCTGCTTCACCTCAACCACTCCAATATACCCCTGCTTCACCTCAACTACTCCAATATACCCGTGCTTCACCTCAACTACTCCAATATACCCCTGCTTCACCTCAACTACTCCAATATACCCATGCTTCCCCTCAACTACTCCAATATACCCCTGCTTCACCTCAACTACTCCAATATACCCCTGCTTCACCTCAACTACTCCAATATACCCCTGCTTCACCTCAATTACTCCAATATACCCCTGCTTCACCTCAACTACTCCAATATACCCCTGCTTCACCTCAACTGCTCCAATATACCCCTGCTTCACCTCAATTACTCCAATATATCCCTGCTTCACCTCAACTACTCCAATATACCCCCTGCTTCCCCTCAACTACGCCAATATACCGGTGTTTCACCTCAACTACTCCAATATCCCCTGCTTCACCTCAACTACTCCAATATACCCCTGCTTCACCTCAATTACTCCAATATACCCCTGCTTCACCTCAATTACTCCAATATACCCCTGCTTCACCTCAACTACTCCAATATACCCCTGCTTCACCTCAACTACTCCAATATACCCCTGCTTCACCTCAACTACTCCAATATACCCCTGCTTCACCTCAACTACTCCAATATACCCCTGCTTCACCTCAACTACTCCAATATACCCCCTGCTTCACCTCAACTACTCCAATATACCCCTGCTTCACCTCAACTATTCCAATATACCCCTGCTTCACCTCAACTACTCCAATATACCCTGCTTCACCTCAACTACTCCAATATACCCCTGCTTCACCTCAACTACTCCAATATACCCCTGCTTCACCTCAACTACTCCAATATACCACTGCTTCACCTCAACTACTCCAATATACCCCTGCTTCACCTCAACTACTCCAATATACCCCTGCTTCACCTCAACTACTCCAATATACCCCTGCTTCACCTCAACTACTCCAATATACCCCTGCTTCACCTCAATTACTCCAATATACCCCTGCTTCACCTCAACTACTCCAATATACCCCTGCTTCACCTCAACTACTCCAATATACCCCTGCTTCACCTCAATTACTCCAATATACCCCTGCTCCACCTCAACTACTCCAATATACCCCTGCTTCACCTCAACTACTCCAATGTACCCCTGCTTCACCTCAACTACTCCAATATACCCCTGCTTCACCTCAATTACTCCAATATACCCCTGCTTCACCTCAACTACTCCAATATACCCCTGCTTCACCTCAATTACTCCAATATACCCCTGCTTCACCTCAACTACTCCAATATACCCCTGCTTCACCTCAACTACTCCAATATACCCCTGCTTCACCTCAACTACTCCAATATAGCCCTGCTTCACCTCAATTACTCCAATATACCCCTGCTTCACCTCAACTACTCCAATATACCTCTGCTTCACCTCAACTACTCCAATTTACCCCTGCTTCACCTCAACTACTCCAATATACCCCTGCTTCAACTCAACTACTCCAATATACCTCTGCTTCACCTCAACTACTCCAATATACCCCTGCTTCACCTCAACTACTCCAATATACCCCTGCTTCACCTCAACTACTCAATATACCCCTGCTACACCTCAACTACTCCAATATACCCCTGCTTCACCTCAACTACTCCAATATACCCCTGCTTCACCTCAACTACTCCAATATACCCCTGCTTCACCTCAACTACTCCAATATCCCCTGCTTCACCTCAACTACTCCAATATACCCCTGCTTCTCCTCAACTACTCCAATATACCCCGGCTTCACCTCAACTACTCCAATATACCCCTGCTTCACCTCAACCACTCCAATATACCCCTGCTTCACCTCAACCACTCCAATATACCCCTGCTTCACCTCAACTACTCCAATATACCCCTGCTTCACCTCAACTACTCCAATATACCCCTGCTTCACCTCAACTACTCCAATATACCCCTGCTTCACCTCAACTACTCCAATATACACCTGCTTCACCTCAACTACTCCAATACACCCCTGCTTCACCTCAACCACTCCAATATACCCCTGCTTCACCTCAACCACTCCAATATACCCCTGCTTCACCTCAACTAGTCCAATATACCCCTGCTTCACCTCAACTACTCCAATATACCCCTGCTTCACCTCAACTACTCCAATATACCCCTGCTTCACCTCGATTACTCCAATATACCCCTGCTTCACCTCAATTACTCCAATATACCCCTGCTTCACCTCAACTACTCCAATATACCCCTGCTTCACCTCAACTACTCCAATATACCCGTGCTTCACCTCAACTACTCCAATATACCCCCTGCTTCACCTCAACTACTCCAATATACCCCTGCTTCCCCTCAACTACTCCAATATACCCCTGCTTCACCTCAATTACTCCAATATACCCCTGCTTCACCTCAACTACTCCAATATACCCCTGCTTCACCTCAATTACTCCAATATACCCCTGCTTCACCTCAACTAATCCAATATACCCCTGCTTCACCTCAACTACTCCAATATACCCCTGCTTCACCTCAACTACTCCAATATACCCCTGCTTCCCCTCAACTACTCCAATATACCCCTGTTTCACCTCAACTACTCCAATATACCCCTGCTTCACCTCAACTACTCCAATATACCCCTGCTTCACCTCAATTACTCCAATATACCCCTGCTTCACCTCAACTACTCCAATATACCCCTGCTTCACCTCAACTACTCCAATATACCCCTGCTTCACCTCAACTACTCCAATATACCCCTGCTTCACCTCAACTACTCCAATATACCCCTGCTTCACCTCAATTACTCCAATATACCCCTGCTTCACCTCAACTACTCCAATATACCCCTGCTTCACCTCATCTACTCCAATATACCCCTGCTTCACCTCAACTACTCCAATATACCCCTGCTTCACCTCAACTACTCCAATATACCCCTGCTTCACCTCAACTACTCCAATATACCCCTGCTTCACCTCAACTACTCCAATATACCCCTGCTTCACCTCAACTACTCCAATATACCCCTGCTTCACCTCAATTACTCCAATATACCCCTGCTCCACCTCAACTACTCCAATATACCCCTGCTTCACCTCAACTACTCCAATATACCCCTGCTTCACCTCAACTACTCCAATATACCCCTGCTTCACCTCAATTACTCCAATATACCCCTGCTTCACCTCAACTACTCCAATATACCCCTGCTTCAACTCAACTACTCCAATATACCTCTGCTTCACCTCAACTACTCCAATATACCCCTGCTTCACCTCAACTACTCCAATATACCCGTGCTTCACCTCAACTACTCCAATATACCCCTGCTTCACCTCAACTACTCCAATATACCCCTGCTTCCCCTCAACTACTCCAATATACCCCTGCTTCACCTCAACTACTCCAATATACCCCTGCTTCACCTCAACTACTCCAATATACCCCTGCTTCACCTCAATTACTCCAATATACCCCTGCTTCACCTCAACTACTCCAATATACCCCTGCTTCACCTCAACTACTCCAATATACCCCTGCTTCACCTCAATTACTCCAATATACCCCTGCTTCACCTCAACTACTCCAATATACCCCTGCTTCCCCTCAACTACTCCAATATACCCCTGTTTCACCTCAACTACTCCAATATACCCCTGCTTCACCTCAACTACTCCAATATATCCCCTGCTTCACCTCAATTACTCCAATATACCCCTGCTTCACCTCAACTACTGCAATATACCCCTGCTTCACCTCAACCACTCCAATACACCCCTGCTTCACCTCAACTACTCCAATATAGCCCTGCTTCACCTCAATTACTCCAATATACCCCTGCTTCACCTCAACTACTCCAATATACCTCTGCTTCACCTCAACTACTCCAATTTACCCCTGCTTCACCTCAACTACTCCAATATACCCCTGCTTCAACTCAACTACTCCAATATACCTCTGCTTCACCTCAACTACTCCAATATACCCCTGCTTCACCTCAACTACTCCAATATACCCCTGCTTCACCTCAACTACTCCAATATACCCCTGCTACACCTCAACTACTCCAATATACCCCTGCTTCACCTCAACTACTCCAATATACCCCTGCTTCACCTCAACTACTCCAATATACCCCTGCTTCACCTCAACTACTCCAATATCCCCTGCTTCACCTCAACTACTCCAATATACCCCTGCTTCACCTCAACTACTCCAATATACCCCGGCTTCACCTCAACTACTCCAATATACCCCTGCTTCACCTCAACCACTCCAATATACCCCTGCTTCACCTCAACCACTCCAATATACCCCTGCTTCACCTCAACTACTCCAATATACCCCTGCTTCACCTCAACTACTCCAATATACCCCTGCTTCACCTCAACTACTCCAATATACCCCTGCTTCACCTCAACTACTCCAATATACACCTGCTTCACCTCAACTACTCCAATACACCCCTGCTTCACCTCAACCACTCCAATATACCCCTGCTTCACCTCAACCACTCCAATATACCCCTGCTTCACCTCAACTACTCCAATATACCCCTGCTTCACCTCAACTACTCCAATATACCCCTGCTTCACCTCAACTACTCCAATATACCCCTGCTTCACCTCGATTACTCCAATATACCCCTGCTTCACCTCAACTACTCCAATATACCCCTGCTTCACCTCAACTACTCCAATATACCCCTGCTTCACCTCAACTACTCCAATATACCCCTGCTTCACCTCAACTACTCCAATATACCCCTGCTTCACCTCAATTACTCCAATATACCCCTGCTTCACCTCAACTACTCCAATATACCCCTGCTTCACCTCAACTACTCCAATATACCCGTGCTTCACCTCAACTACTCCAATATACCCCTGCTTCACCTCAACTACTCCAATATACCCCTGCTTCCCCTCAACTACTCCAATATACCCCTGCTTCACCTCAATTACTCCAATATACCCCTGCTTCACCTCAACTACTCCAATATACCCCTGCTTCACCTCAATTACTCCAATATACCCCTGCTCCACCTCAACTAATCCAATATACCCCTGCTTCACCTCAACTACTCCAATATACCCCTGCTTCACCTCAACTACTCCAATATACCCCTGCTTCCCCTCAACTACTCCAATATACCCCTGTTTCACCTCAACTACTCCAATATACCCCTGCTTCACCTCAACTACTCCAATATACCCCTGCTTCACCTCAATTACTCCAATATACCCCTGCTTCACCTCAACTACTCCAATATACCCCTGCTTCACCTCAACTACTCCAATATACCCCTGCTTCACCTCAACTACTCCAATATACCCCTGCTTCACCTCAACTACTCCAATATACCCCTGCTTCACCTCAATTACTCCAATATACCCCTGCTTCACCTCAACTACTCCAATATACCCCTGCTTCACCTCAACTACTCCAATATACCCCTGCTTCACCTCAACTACTCCAATATACCCCTGCTTCACCTCAACTACTCCAATATACCCCTGCTTCACCTCAACTACTCCAATATACCCCTGCTTCACCTCAACTACTCCAATATACCCCTGCTTCACCTCAACTACTCCAATATACCCCTGCTTCACCTCAATTACTCCAATATACCCCTGCTCCACCTCAACTACTCCAATATACCCCTGCTTCACCTCAACTACTCCAATATACCCCTGCTTCACCTCAACTACTCCAATATACCCCTGCTTCACCTCAATTACTCCAATATACCCCTGCTTCACCTCAACTACTCCAATATACCCCTGCTTCCCCTCAACTACTCCAATATACCCCTGCTTCACCTCAACTACTCCAATATACCCCTGCTTCACCTCAACTACTCCAATATACCCCTGCTTCACCTCAACTACTCCAATATACCCCTGCTTCACCTCAACCACTCCAATATACCCCTGCTTCACCTCAACTACTCCAATATACCCCTGCTTCACCTCAACTACTCCAATATACCCCTGCTTCACCTCAATTACTCCAATATACCCCTGCTTCACCTCAACTACTACAATATACCCCTGCTTCACCTCAACTACTCCAATATACCCCTGCTTCACCTCAACTACTCCAATATACCCCTGCTTCCCCTCAACTACTCCAATATACCCCTGCTTCACCTCAACTACTCCAATATACCCCTGCTTCACTTCAACTACTCCAATATACCCCTGCTTCACCTCAATTACTCCAATATACCCCTGCTTCACCTCAACTACTCCAATATACCCCTGCTTCACCTCAACTACTACATAATACCCCTGCTTCAACTCAACTACTCCAATATACCCCTGCTTCACCTCAATTACTCCAATATACCCCTGCTTCACCTCAACTACTCCAATATACCCCTGCTTCACCTCAACCACTCCAATATACCCCTGATTCACCTCAATTACTCCAATATACCTCTGCTTCACCTCAACTACTCCAATATACCTCGGCTTCACTTCAATTACTCCAATATACCCCTGCTTCATTCAATTACTCCAATATACCCCTGCTTCACCTCAACTACTCCAATATACCCCTGCTTCACCTCAACTACTCCAATATACCCCTGCTTCACCTCAACTACTCCAATATACCCCTGCTTCACCTCAAGTACTCCAATATACCCCCTGCTTCACCTCAATTACTCCAATATACCCCTGCTTCACCTCAACCAGTACAATATACCCCTGCTTCACCTCAACTACTCCAATATACCCGTGCTTCACCTCAACTACTCCAATATACCCCTGCTTCACCTCAAATACTCCAATATACCCATGCTTCCCCTCAACTACTCCAATATACCCCTGCTTCACCTCAACTACTCCAATATACCCCTGCTTCACCTCAACTACTCCAATATACCCCTGCTTCACCTCAATTACTCCAATATACTCCTGCTTCACCTCAACTACTCCAATATACCCCCTGCTTCACCTCAACTGCTCCAATATACCCCTGCTTCACCTCAATTACTCCAATATATCCCTGCTTCACCTCAACTACTCCAATATACCCCTGCTTCCCCTCAACTACTCCAATATACCCCTGTTTCACCTCAACTACTCCAATATACCCCTGCTTCACCTCAACTACTCCAATATACCCCTGCTTCACCTCAATTACTCCAATATACCCCTGCTTCACCTCAACTACTCCAATATACCCCTGCTTCACCTCAACTACTCCAATATACCCCTGCTTCACCTCAACTACTCCAATATACCCCTGCTTCACCTCAACTACTCCAATATACCCCTGCTTCACCTCAATTACTCCAATATACCCCTGCTTCACCTCAACTACTCCAATATACCCCTGCTTCACCTCAACTACTCCAATATACCCCTGCTTCACCTCAACTATTCCAATATACCCCTGCTTCACCTCAACTACTCCAATATACCCCTGCTTCACCTCAACTACTCCAATATACCCCCTGCTTCACCTCAACTACTCCAATATACCCCTGCTTCACCTCAACTACTCCAATATACCACTGCTTCACCTCAACTACTCCAATATACCCCTGCTTCACCTCGACTACTCCAATATAACCCTGCTTCACCTCAACTACTCCAATATACCCCTGCTTCACCTCAACTACTCCAATATACCCCTGCTTCACCTCAATTACTCCAATATACCCCTGCTCCACCTCAACTACTCCAATATACCCCCTGCTTCACCTCAACTACTCCAATATACCCCTGCTTCACCTCAACTACTCCAATATACCCCTGCTTCACCTCAATTACTCCAATATACCCCTGCTTCACCTCAACTACTCCAATATACCCCTGCTTCACCTCAATTACTCCAATATACCCCTGCTTCACCTCAACTACTCCAATATACCCCTGCTTCACCTCAACTACTCCAATATACCCCCTGCTTCACCTCAACTACTCCAATATACCCCTGCTTCACCTCAATTACTCCAATATACCCCTGCTTCACCTCAACTACTCCAATATACCCCTGCTTCACCTCAACTACTCCAATATACCCCTGCTTTACCTCAACAACTCCAATATACCCCTGCTTCACCTCAACTACTCCAATATACCCCTGCTTCACCTCAATTACTCTAATATACCCCTGCTTCACCTCAACTGCTCCAATATACCCCTGCTTCACCTCAACTACTCCAATGTACCCCTGCTTCACCTCAATTACTCCAATATACCCCTGCTTCACCTCAACTACTGCAATATACCCCTGCTTCACCTCAACCACTCCAATACACCCCTGCTTCACCTCAACTACTCCAATATAGCCCTGCTTCACCTCAATTACTCCAATATACCCCTGCTTCACCTCAACTACTCCAATATACCTCTGCTTCACCTCAACTACTCCAATATACCCCTGCTTCACCTCAACTACTCCAATATACCCCTGCTTCACCTCAACCACTCCAATATACCCCTGCTTCACCTCAACTACTCCAATATACCCCTGCTTCAACTCAACTACTCCAATATACCTCTGCTTCACCTCAACTACTCC
>NW_027142091.1:20000-37231 GCF_036365525.1 Heterodontus francisci | reverse complement strand
TAGAGAATGGAAATAGAGAGAGAGAGTAAAAGAGAATGGAAAGAAAGAGAGAGAGAGAGAGTAAAAGAGAATGGAAATAGAGAGAGAGAGAGAGAGAGAGTAAAAGAGAATGGAAAGAGAGAGACAGAGAGTAAAAGGGAATGGAAATAGAGAGAGAGAGTAAAAGAGAATGGAAATAGAGAGAGAGAGGAAAAGAAAAAGGAAATAGAGAGAGAGAGAGAGAGTAAAAGAGAATGGAAATAGTGGGAGAGAGAGTAAAAGAGAATGGAAATAGAGAGAGAGAGTAAAAGAAAATGGAAATAGAGAGAGTAAAGAGAATGGAAATAGAGAGAGAGAGAGAGTAAAAGAGAATGGAAATAGAGAGAGAGAGAGTAGAAGAGAATGGAAATAGAGTGAGAGAGAGAGAGTAAAAGGGAATGGAAATAGAGAGAGAGAGAGAGTAAAAGAGAATGGAAATAGAGAGAGAGAGAGTAAAAGAGAATGGAAATAGAGAGAGAGAGAGAGAAAGAGTAAAAGTGAATGGAAATAGAGAGAGAGAGAGAGAAAGAGTAAAAGAGATGGAAATAGAGAAAGAGAGAGAGAGAGTAAAAGAGAATGGAAATAGAGAGAGAGAGAGAGAGAGAGTAAAAGAGAATGGAAATAGAGAGAGAGAGAGAGAGTAAAAGAGAATGGAAATAGAGAGAGAGAGAGAGAGAGTAAAAGAGAATGGAAATAGAGAGAGAGAGAGAGTAAAAGAGAATGGAAATAGAGAGAGAGAGAGAGAGAGAGTAAAAGAGAATGGAAATAGAGAGAGAGAGAGTAAAAGAGAATGGAAATAGAGAGAGAGAGAGAGAGAGAGAGTAAAAGAGAATGGAAATCGAGAAAGAGAGAGAGAGAGTAAAAGAGAATGGGAAGAGAGAGAGAGAGTAAAAGAGAATGGAAATAGAGCGAGAGAGAGAGAGAGTAAAAGAGAATGGAAATAGAGAGAGAGAGAGAGTAAAAGAGAATGGAAACAGAGAGAGAGAGAGTAAAAGATAATGGAAAGAGAGAGAGAGAGTAAAAGAGAATGGCGAGAGAGAGAGAGTAAAAGAGAATGGAAATAGAGAGAGAGAGAGTAAAAGAGAATGGAAATAGAGAGAGAGAGAGTAACAGAGAATGGAAATAGAGAGAGAGAGAGTAAAAGAGAATGGAAATAGAGAGAGAGAGAGAGAGTAAAAGAGACTGGAAATAGAGAGAGAGAGAGAGAGAGTAAAAGAGAATGGAAATCGAGAAAGAGAGAGAGAGAGTAAAAGAGAATGGAAAGAGAGAGAGAGAGAGAGTAAAAGAGAATGGAAATAGAGAGAGAGAGAGTAAAAGAGAATGGAAAGAGCGAGAGAGAGAGTAAAAGAGAATGGCAATAGAGAGATAGAGAGAGAGAGGAAAAGAGAATGGAAATAGAGAGAGAGAGAGTAAAAGAGAATGGAAATAGAGAGAGAGAGAGAGAGAGTAAAAGAGAATTGAAATAGTGAGAGAGAGAGAGAGATTAAAAGAGAATGGAAATAAAGAGAGAGAGAAAGTAAAAGAGAAGGGAAATTGAGAGAGAGAGAGAGAGAGAGAGAGAGTAAAAGAGAATGGAAATAGAGAGAGAGAGTAAAAGAGAATGGAAATAGAGAGAGAGAGAGAGAGAAAGTAAAAGAGAATGGAAATAGAGAGAGAGAGAGAGAGTAAAAGAGAATGGAAATAGAGAGAGAGAGAGAGAGAGTAAAAGAGAATGGAAATAGAGAGAGAGAGTAAAAGAGAATGGAAATAGAGAGAGAGAGAGAGAGAGTAAAAGAGAATGGAAATAGAGAGAGAGAGAGAGAGAGAGAGAGTAAAAGAGAATGGAAATAGAGAGAGAGAGTGAGATAAAGAGTAAAGGAGAATGGAAATAGAGAGAGAGAGAGAGAGAGTAAAAGAGAATGGAAATAGAGAGAGAGAGTAAAAGAGAATGGAAATAGAGAGAGAGAGAGAGAGTAAAAGAGAATGGAAATAGAGAGAGAGAGAGAGAGAGAGTAAAAGAGAATGGAAATAGAGAGAGAGAGTGAGATAAAGAGTAAAGGAGGATGGAAATAGAGAGAGAGAGAGAGAGAAAGGGTAAAAGAGAATGGAAATAGAGAAAGAGAGAGAGAGAGTAAAAGAGAATGGAAATAGAGAGAGAGAGAGAGAGAGTAAAAGAGAATGGAAATAGAGAGAGAGAGAGAGAGAGAGAGAGAGAGTAAAAGAGAATGGAAATAGAGAGAGAGAGAGAGAGAGTAAAAGAGAATGGAAATAGAGAGAGAGAGAGTAAAAGAGAATGGAAATCGAGAAAGAGAGAGAGAGAGTAAAAGAGAATGGAAATAGAGAGAGAGAGAGAGAGTAAAAGAGAATGGAAATCGAGAAAGAGAGAGAGAGAGTAAAAGAGAATGGAAAATGAGAGAGAGAGTAAAAGAGAATGGAAATAGAGAGAGAGAGAGAGTAAAAGAGAATGGAAATAGAGAGAGAGAGAGAGTAAAAGAGAATGGAAATAGAGAGAGAGAGAGAGAGAGTAAAAGAGAATGGAAATAGAGAGAGAGAGAGAGTAAAAGAGAATGGAAATAGAGAGAGAGAGAGAGAGAGTAAAAGAGAATGGAAATAGAGAGAGAGAGAGAGTAAAAGAGAATGGAAAGAGAGAGGGAGAGAGAGAGAGAGAGTAAAAGAGAATGGAAATAGAGAGAGAGAGTAAAAGAGAATGGAAAGAGAGAGAGAGAGAGAGAGAGAGTAAAAGAGAATTTAAATAGAGAGAGTAAAAGAGAATGGAGAGAGAGAGAGAGAGAGAGAGTAAAAGAGAATGGAAACAGAGAGAGAGAGAGAGTAAAAGAGAATGGAAAGAGAGAGAGAGAGAGAGAGAGTAAAAGAGAATGGCAATAGAGAGAGAGAGAGTAAAAGAGAATGGAAATAGAGAGAGAGAGAGAGAGTAAAGAGAATGGAAATAGAGAGAGAGAGAGTAAAAGAGAATGGAAATAGAGAGAGAGAGAGTAAAAGAGAATGGAAATAGAGAGAGAGAGAGAGAGAGAGTAAAAGAGAATGGAAATAGAGAGAGAGAGAGTAAAAGAGACTGGAAATAGAGAGAGAGAGAGAGTAAAAGAGAATGGAAATAGAGAGAGAGAGAGAGAGTAAAAGAGAATGGAAATAGAGAGAGAGAGAGAGAGAGTAAAAGAGAATGGAAAGAGAGAGAGAGAGAGAGAGTAAAAGAGAATAAAAATAGAGAGAGAGAGAGAGAGTAAAAGAGAATGGAAATAGAGAGAGAGAGAGAGAGAGTAAAAGAGAATTGAAATAGAGAGAGTGAGAGAGTAAAAGAAAATGTAAATACAGAGAGAGAGAGAGTAAAAGAGAATGGAAAGAGCGAGAGAGAGAGTAAAAGAGAATGGCAAGAGAGAGATAGAGAGAGAGAGAGTAAAAGAGAATGGAAATAGAGAGAGAGAGAGTAAAAGAGAATGGAAATAGAGAGAGAGAGAGAGAGTAAAAGAGAATGGAAATCGAGAAAGAGAGAGAGAGAGTAAAAGAGAATGGAAAGAGAGAGAGAGAGAGAGTAAAAGAGAATGGAAATAGAGAGAGAGAGAGAGTAAAAGAGAATGGAAAGAGCGAGAGAGAGAGTAAAAGAGAATGGCAATAGAGAGATAGAGAGAGAGAGAGAGAGAGTAAAAGAGAATGGAAATAGAGAGAGAGAGAGTAAAAGAGAATGGAAATAGAGAGAGAGAGAGAGAGAGTAAAAGAGAATGGAAATAGAGAGAGAGAGAGAGAGAGAGAGTAAAAGAGAATTGAAATAGTGAGAGAGAGAGAGAGATTAAAAGAGAATGGAAATAGAGAGAGAGAGAGAGTAAAAGAGAAGGGAAATTGAGAGAGAGAGAGAGAGAGAGAGTAAAAGAGAATGGAAATAGCTAGAGAGAGAGAGAGTGTGTAAAAGAGAATGGAAATAGAGAGAGAGAGAGAGAGAGAGAGAAAGTAAAAGAGAATGGAAATAGAGAGAGAGAAAGTAAAAGAGAATGGAAATAGAGAGAGAGAGAGTAAAAGAGAATGGAAATAGAGAGAGAGAGAGAGAGAGTAAAAGAGAATGGAAATAGAGAGAGAGAGAGAGAGTAAAAGAGAATGGAAATAGAGAGAGAGAGAGAGAGTAAAAGAGAATGGAAATAGAGAGAGAGAGAGAGAGAGAGAGAGAGAGTAAAAGAGAATGGAAATAGAGAGAGAGTGAGATAAAGAGTAAAGGAGAATGGAAATAGAGAGAGAGAGAGAGAGAAAGAGTAAAAGAGAATGGAAATAGAGAAAGAGAGAGAGAGGGTAAAAGAGAATGGAAATAGAGAGAGAGAGAGAGAGAGTAAAAGAGAATGGAAATAGAGAGAGAGAGAGAGAGAGAGAGTAAAAGAGAATGGAAATAGAGAGAGAGAGAGAGAGAGAGTAAAAGAGAATGGAAATAGAGAGAGAGAGAGAGAGTAAAAGAGAATGGAAATCGAGAAGAAGAGAGAGAGAGAGTAAAAGAGAATGGAAATAGAGAGAGAGAGAGAGAGTAAAAGAGAATGGAAATCGAGAAAGAGAGAGAGAGAGTAAAAGAGAATGGAAAATGAGAGAGAGAGTAAAAGAGAATGGAAATAGAGAGAGAGAGAGAGTAAAAGAGAATGGAAATAGAGAGAGAGAGAGAGTAAAAGAGAATGGAAATAGAGAGAGAGAGAGAGAGAGTAAAATAGAATGGAAATAGAGAGAGAGAGAGTAAAAGAGAATGGAAATAGAGAGAGAGAGAGAGAGTAAAAGAGAATGGAAATAGAGAGAGAGAGAGTAAAAGAGAATGGAAAGAGAGAGAGAGAGAGAGAGAGAGTAAAAGAGAATGGAAATAGAGAGAGAGAGTAAAAGAGAATGGAAAGAGAGAGAGAGAGAGAGTAAAAGAGAATTTAAATAGAGAGAGTAAAAGAGAATGGAGAGAGAGAGAGAGAGAGAGAGTAAAAGAGAATGGAAACAGAGAGAGAGAGAGAGTAAAAGAGAATGGAAAGAGAGAGAGAGAGAGAGAGAGACTAAAAGAGAATGGCAATAGAGAGAGAGAGAGAGTAAAAGAGAATGGAAATAGAGAGAGAGAGAGAGAGTAAAAGTGAATGGAAATAGAGAGAGAGAGAGTAAAAGAGAATGGAAATAGAGAGAGAGAGAGAGTAAAAGAGAATGGAAATAGAGAGAGAGAGAGAGAGAGAGTAAAAGAGAATGGAAATAGAGAGAGAGAGAGTAAAAGAGACTGGAAATAGAGAGAGAGAGAGAGAGAGTAAAAGAGAATGGAAATAGAGAGAGAGAGAGAGAGAGAGTAAAAGAGAATGGAAATCGAGAAAGAGAGAGAGAGAGTAAAAGAGAATGGAAAGAGAGAGAGAGAGAGAGTAAAAGAGAATAGAAATAGAGAGAGAGAGAGAGGGAGAGTAAAAGAGAATGGAAATAGAGAGAGAGAGAGAGAGAGTAAAAGAGAATGGAAATAGAGAGAGAGAGAGAGTAAAAGAAAATGTAAATACAGAGAGAGAGAGAGAGTAAAAGAGAATGGAAATAGAGAGAGAGAGAGAGAGAGTAAAAGAAAATGGAAATAGAGAGAGAGAGTAAAAGAAAATGGAAATAGAGAGAGAGAGAGTAAAGAGAATGGAAATAGAGAGAGAGAGAGAGAGAGTAAAAGAGAATGGAAATAGAGAGAGAGTAAAAGAGAATGGAAATAGAGAGAGAGAGAGAGAGAGAGTAAAAGAGAATGGAAATAGAGAGAGAGAGAGAGAGTGTAAAAGAGAATGGAAATAGAGAGAGAGAGAGAGAGAGTAAAAGAGAATGGAAATAGAGAGAGAGAGAGAGAGTAAAAGAGAATGGAAATAGAGAGAGAGAGAGTAAAAGAGAATGGAAATAGAGAGAGAGAGTAAAAGAGAATGGAAATAGAGAGAGAGAGAGTAAAAGAGAATGGAAATAGAGAGAGAGAGAGAGAGAGAGAGAGAGTAAAAGAGAATGGAAATAGAGAGAGAGAGTGAGAGAAAGAGTAAAGGAGAATGGAAATAGAGAGAGAGAGAGAGAGAAAGAGTAAAAGAGAATGGAAATAGAGAAAGAGAGAGAGAGAGTAAAAGAGAATGGAAATAGAGAGAGAGAGAGAGAGAGTAAAAGAGAATGGAAATAGAGAGAGAGAGAGAGAGAGAGAGTAAAAGAGAATGGAAATAGAGAGAGAGAGAGAGAGAGAGAGAGTAAAAGAGAATGGAAATCGAGAAAGAGAGAGAGAGAGAGTAAAAGAGAATGGAAATCGATAAAGAGAGAGAGAGAGAGTAAAAGAGAATGGAAAGAGAGAGAGAGAGAGAGTAAAAGAGAATGGAAATAGAGAGAGGGAGAGAGCGAGAGAGTAAAAGAGAATGGACATAGAGCGAGAGAGAGTGTAAAAGAGAATGGAAATGGAGAGAGAGAGTAAAAGAAAATGGAAATAGAGAGAGAGAGAGATTAAAAGAGAATGGAAATAGAGAGAGAGAGTGTGTCAAGGAGAATGGAAATAGAGAGAGAGAGAGTAAACGAAAATGGAAATAAAGAGAGAGAGAGTAAAAGAGAATGGAAATAGAGAGAGAGAGAGAGAGAGTAAAAGAGAATGGAAATAGAGAGAGAGAGAGAGAGAGAGAGTAAAAGAGAATGGAAATAGAGAGAGAGAGAGAGAGGGAGTAAAAGAGAATGGAAATAGAGAGAGAGAGAGAGAGAGAGTAAAAGAGAATGGAAATAGAGAGAGAGAGAGTAAAAGAGAATGGAAATAGAGAGAGAGAGAGAGAGAGAGATTAAAAGAGAATGGAAATCGAGAAAGAGAGAGAGAGAGTAAAAGAGAATGGAAAGAGAGAGAGAGAGTAAAAGAGAATGGAAATAGAGCGAGAGAGAGAGAGAGTAAAAGAGAATGGAAACAGAGAGAGAGAGAGTAAAAGAGAATGGAAACAGAGAGAGAGAGAGTAAAAGAGAATGGAAAGAGAGAGAGAGAGTAAAAGAGAATGGCGAGAGAGAGAGAGAGAGAGAGAGTAAAAGAGAATGGAAATAGAGAGAGAGAGAGTAAAAGAGAATGGAAATAGAGAGAGAGAGAGTAACAGAGAATGGAAATAGAGAGAGAGAGAGTAAAAGAGAATGGAAATAGAGAGAGAGAGAGAGTAAAAGAGACTGGAAATAGAGAGAGAGAGAGAGAGAGTAAAAGAGAATGGAAATCGAGAAAGAGAGAGAGAGAGTAAAAGAGAATGGAAAGAGAGAGAGAGAGAGAGTAAAAGAGAATGGAAATAGAGAGAGAGAGAGAGTAAAAGAGAATGGAAAGAGCGAGAGAGAGTAGAGTAAAAGAGAATGGCAATAGAGAGATAGAGAGGGAGAGAGAGAGAGTAAAGAGAATGGAAATAGAGAGAGAGAGAGTAAAAGAGAATGGAAATAGAGAGAGAGAGAGAGAGAGAGTAAAAGAGAATTGAAATAGTGAGAGAGAGAGAGAGATTAAAAGAGAATGGAAATAGAGAGAGAGAGAGAAAGTAAAGAGAAGGGAAATTGAGAGAGAGAGAGAGAGAGAGAGTAAAAGAGAATGGAAATAGAGAGAGAGAGTAAAAGAGAATGGAAATAGAGAGAGAGAGAGAGAGAAAGTAAAAGAGAATGGAAATAGAGAGAGAGAGAGAGAGTAAAAGAGAATGGAAATAGAGAGAGAGAGAGAGAGAGAGTAAAAGAGAATGGAAATAGAGAGAGAGAGTAAAAGAGAATGGAAATAGAGAGAGAGAGAGAGAGTAAAAGAGAATGGAAATAGAGAGAGAGAGAGAGAGAGAGAGAGAGTAAAAGAGAATGGAAATAGAGAGAGAGAGTGAGATAAAGAGTAAAGGAGAATGGAAATAGAGAGAGAGAGAGAGAGAGAGTAAAAGAGAATGGAAATAGAGAGAGAGAGTAAAAGAGAATGGAAATAGAGAGAGAGAGAGAGTAAAAGAGAATGGAAATAGAGAGAGAGAGAGAGAGAGAGAGAGTAAAAGAGAATGGAAATAGAGAGAGAGAGTGAGATAAAGAGTAAAGGAGGATGGAAATAGAGAGAGAGAGAGAGAGAAAGAGTAAAAGAGAATGGAAATAGAGAAAGAGAGAGAGAGAGTAAAAGAGAATGGAAATAGAGAGAGAGAGAGAGAGAGTAAAAGAGAATGGAAATAGAGAGAGAGAGAGAGAGAGAGAGAGAGTAAAAGAGAATGGAAACAGAGAGAGAGAGAGAGAGAGAGTAAAAGAGAATGGAAATAGAGAGAGAGAGAGTAAAAGAGAATGGAAATCGAGAAAGAGAGAGAGAGAGTAAAAGAGAATGGAAATAGAGAGAGAGAGAGAGAGAGTAAAAGAGAATGGAAATCGAGAAAGAGAGAGAGAGAGTAAAAGAGAATGGAAAATGAGAGAGAGAGTAAAAGAGAATGGAAATAGAGAGAGAGAGTAAAAGAGAATGGAAATAGAGAGAGAGAGAGAGTAAAAGAGAATGGAAATAGAGAGAGAGAGAGAGAGAGTAAAAGAGAATGGAAATAGAGAGAGAGAGAGAGTAAAAGAGAATGGAAATAGAGAGAGAGAGAGAGAGTAAAAGAGAATGGAAATAGAGAGAGAGAGAGAGTAAAGAGAATGGAAAGAGAGAGAGAGAGAGAGAGAGAGAGTAAAGAGAATGGAAATAGAGAGAGAGAGTAAAAGAGAATGGAAAGAGAGAGAGAGAGAGAGAGAGTAAAAGAGAATTTAAATAGAGAGAGTAAAAGAGAATGGAGAGAGAGAGAGAGAGAGAGTAAAAGAGAATGGAAACAGAGAGAGAGAGAGAGTAAAAGAGAATGGAAAGAGAGAGAGAGAGAGAGAGAGAGAGAGAGTAAAAGAGAATGGCAATAGAGAGAGAGAGAGTAAAAGAGAATGGAAATAGAGAGAGAGAGAGAGAGTAAAAGAGAATGGAAATAGAGAGAGAGAGAGTAAAAGAGAATGGAAATAGAGAGAGAGAGAGTAAAAGAGAATGGAAATAGAGAGAGAGAGAGAGAGAGAGTAAAAGAGAATGGAAATCGAGAAAGAGAGAGAGAGAGTAAAGAGAATGGAAAGAGAGAGAGAGAGAGAGAGTAAAAGAGAATAGAAATAGAGAGAGAGAGAGAGAGTAAAAGAGAATGGAAATAGAGAGAGAGAGAGAGAGAGAGAGTAAAAGAGAATGGAAATAGAGAGAGTGAGAGATTAAAGAAAATGTAAATACAGAGAGGGAGAGAGTAAAAGAGAATGGAAAGAGCGAGAGAGAGAGTAAAAGAGAATGGCAATAGAGAGATAGAGAGAGAGAGAGTAAAAGAGAATGGAAATAGAGAGAGAGAGAGTAAAAGAGAATGGAAATAGAGAGAGAGAGAGAGAGTAAAAGAGAATGGAAATCGAGAAAGAGAGAGAGAGAGTAAAAGAGAATGGAAAGAGAGAGAGAGAGAGAGTAAAAGAGAATGGAAATAGAGAGAGAGAGAGAGTAAAAGAGAATGGAAAGAGCGAGAGAGAGTAAAAGAGAATGGCAATAGAGAGATAGAGAGAGAGAGAGAGAGTAAAAGAGAATGGAAATAGAGAGAGAGAGAGTAAAAGAGAATGGAAATAGAGAGAGAGAGAGAGAGAGTAAAGAGAATGGAAATAGAGAGAGAGAGAGAGAGAGAGTAAAAGAGAATTGAAATAGTGAGAGAGAGAGAGAGATTAAAAGAGAATGGAAATAGAGAGAGAGAGAGAGTAAAAGAGAAGGGAAATTGAGAGAGAGAGAGAGAGAGAGTAAAAGAGAATGGAAATAGCTAGAGAGAGAGAGAGTGTGTAAAAGAGAATGGAAATAGAGAGAGAGAGAGAGAGAGAGAGAGAGAAAGTAAAAGAGAATGGAAATAGAGAGAGAGAGAGTAAAAGAGAATGGAAATAGAGAGAGAGAGAGAGAGAGTAAAGAGAATGGAAATAGAGAGAGAGAGTAAAAGAGAATGGAAATAGAGAGAGAGAGAGAGAGTAAAGAGAATGGAAATAGAGAGAGAGAGAGAGAGAGAGAGTAAAGAGAATGGAAATAGAGAGAGAGAGTGAGATAAAGAGTAAAGGAGAATGGAAATAGAGAGAGAGAGAGAGAGAAAGAGTAAAAGAGAATGGAAATAGAGAGAGAGAGAGAGAGTAAAGAGAATGGAATCGAGAAAGAGAGAGAGAGAGTAAAAGAGAATGGAAATAGAGAGAGAGAGAGAGAGTAAAAGAGAATGGAAATCGAGAAAGAGAGAGAGAGAGTAAAAGAGAATGGAAAATGAGAGAGAGAGTAAAAGAGAATGGAAATAGAGAGAGAGAGAGAGTAAAAGAGAATGGAAATAGAGAGAGAGAGAGAGTAAAAGAGAATGGAAATAGAGAGAGAGAGTAAAAGAGAATGGAAATAGAGAGAGAGAGAGAGTAAAAGAGAATGGAAATAGAGAGAGAGAGAGAGAGTAAAAGAGAATGGAAATAGAGAGAGAGAGAGTAAAAGAGAATGGAAAGAGAGAGAGAGAGAGAGAGAGAGTAAAAGAGAATGGAAATAGAGAGAGAGAGTAAAAGAGAATGGAAAGAGAGAGAGAGAGAGAGTAAAAGAGAATTTAAATAGAGAGAGTAAAAGAGAATGGAGAGAGAGAGAGAGAGAGAGAGTAAAAGAGAATGGAAAGAGAGAGAGAGAGAGAGAGAGAGACTAAAAGAGAATGGCAATAGAGAGAGAGAGAGAGAGTAAAAGAGAATGGAAATAGAGAGAGAGAGAGAGAGTAAAAGAGAATGGAAATAGAGAGAGAGAGAGTAAAAGAGAATGGAAATAGAGAGAGAGAGAGAGTAAAAGAGAATGGAAATAGAGAGAGAGAGAGAGAGTAAAAGAGAATGGAAATAGAGAGAGAGAGAGTAAAAGAGACTGGAAATAGAGAGAGAGAGAGAGAGAGTAAAAGAGAATGGAAATAGAGAGAGAGAGAGAGAGAGAGTAAAAGAGAATGGAAATCGAGAAAGCGAGAGAGAGAGTAAAAGAGAATGGAAAGAGAGAGAGAGAGAGAGTAAAAGAGAATAGAAATAGAGAGAGAGAGAGAGGGAGAGTAAAAGAGAATGGAAATAGAGAGAGAGAGAGAGAGAGTAAAAGAGAATGGAAATAGAGAGAGAGAGAGAGTAAAAGAAAATGTAAATACAGAGAGAGAGAGAGAGTAAAAGAGAATGGAAATAGAGAGAGAGAGAGAGAGTAAAAGAAAATGGAAATAGAGAGAGAGAGTAAAAGAAAATGGAAATAGAGAGAGAGAGAGTAAAAGAGAATGGAAATAGAGAGAGAGAGAGAGAGAGTAAAAGAGAATGGAAATAGAGAGAGAGTAAAAGAGAATGGAAATAGAGAGAGAGAGAGAGAGAGAGTAAAAGAGAATGGAAATAGAGAGAGAGAGAGAGAGTGTAAAAGAGAATGGAAATAGAGAGAGAGAGAGAGAGAGTAAAAGAGAATGGAAATAGAGAGAGAGAGAGAGAGTAAAAGAGAATGGAAATAGAGAGAGAGAGAGTAAAAGAGAATGGAAATAGAGAGAGAGAGTAAAAGAGAATGGAAATAGAGAGAGAGAGAGTAAAAGAGAATGGAAATAGAGAGAGAGAGAGAGAGAGAGAGAGAGTAAAAGAGAATGGAAATAGAGAAAGAGAGAGAGAGAGTAAAAGAGAATGGAAATAGAGAGAGAGAGAGAGAGAGTAAAAGAGAATGGAAATAGAGAGAGAGAGAGAGAGAGAGAGTAAAAGAGAATGGAAATAGAGAGAGAGAGAGAGAGAGAGAGAGTAAAAGAGAATGGAAATCGAGAAAGAGAGAGAGAGAGAGTAAAAGAGAATGGAAATCGATAAAGAGAGAGAGAGAGAGTAAAAGAGAATGGAAAGAGAGAGAGAGAGAGAGTAAAAGAGAATGGAAATAGAGAGAGGGAGAGAGCGAGAGAGTAAAAGAGAATGGACATAGAGCGAGAGAGAGTGTAAAAGAGAATGGAAATGGAGAGAGAGAGTAAAAGAAAATGGAAATAGAGAGAGAGAGAGATTAAAAGAGAATGGAAATAGAGAGAGAGAGTGTGTCAAGGAGAATGGAAATAGAGAGAGAGAGAGTAAACGAAAATGGAAATAAAGAGAGAGAGAGTAAAAGAGAATGGAAATAGAGAGAGAGAGAGAGAGAGTAAAAGAGAATGGAAATAGAGAGAGAGAGAGAGAGAGAGAGTAAAAGAGAATGGAAATAGAGAGAGAGAGAGAGAGGGAGTAAAAGAGAATGGAAATAGAGAGAGAGAGAGAGAGAGAGTAAAAGAGAATGGAAATAGAGAGAGAGAGAGTAAAAGAGAATGGAAATAGAGAGAGAGAGAGAGAGAGAGATTAAAAGAGAATGGAAATCGAGAAAGAGAGAGAGAGAGTAAAAGAGAATGGAAAGAGAGAGAGAGAGTAAAAGAGAATGGAAATAGAGCGAGAGAGAGAGAGAGTAAAAGAGAATGGAAACAGAGAGAGAGAGAGAGTAAAAGAGAATGGAAACAGAGAGAGAGAGAGTAAAAGAGAATGGAAAGAGAGAGAGAGAGTAAAAGAGAATGGCAGAGAGAGAGAGAGAGAGAGTAAAAGAGAATGGAAATAGAGAGAGAGAGAGTAACAGAGAATGGAAATAGAGAGAGAGAGAGTAAAAGAGAATGGAAATAGAGAGAGAGAGAGTAAAAGAGACTGGAAATAGAGAGAGAGAGAGAGAGAGTAAAAGAGAATGGAAATCGAGAAAGAGAGAGAGAGAGTAAAAGAGAATGGAAAGAGAGAGAGAGAGAGAGTAAAAGAGAATGGAAATAGAGAGAGAGAGAGAGTAAAAGAGAATGGAAAGAGCGAGAGAGAGAGTAAAAGAGAATGGCAATAGAGAGATAGAGAGGGAGAGAGAGAGAGTAAAAGAGAATGGAAATAGAGAGAGAGAGAGTAAAAGAGAATGGAAATAGAGAGAGAGAGAGAGAGAGAGTAAAAGAGAATTGAAATAGTGAGAGAGAGAGAGAGATTAAAAGAGAATGGAAATAGAGAGAGAGAGAGAAAGTAAAAGAGAAGGGAAATTGAGAGAGAGAGAGAGAGAGAGAGTAAAAGAGAATGGAAATAGAGAGAGAGAGTAAAAGAGAATGGAAATAGAGAGAGAGAGAGAGAGAAAGTAAAAGAGAATGGAAATAGAGAGAGAGAGAGAGAGTAAAAGAGAATGGAAATAGAGAGAGAGAGAGAGAGAGTAAAAGAGAATGGAAATAGAGAGAGAGAGTAAAAGAGAATGGAAATAGAGAGAGAGAGAGAGAGTAAAAGAGAATGGAAATAGAGAGAGAGAGAGAGAGAGAGAGAGTAAAAGAGAATGGAAATAGAGAGAGAGAGTGAGATAAAGAGTAAAGGAGAATGGAAATAGAGAGAGAGAGAGAGAGAGAGTAAAAGAGAATGGAAATAGAGAGAGAGAGTAAAAGAGAATGGAAATAGAGAGAGAGAGAGAGTAAAAGAGAATGGAAATAGAGAGAGAGAGAGAGAGAGAGAGAGTAAAAGAGAATGGAAATAGAGAGAGAGAGTGAGATAAAGAGTAAAGGAGGATGGAAATAGAGAGAGAGAGAGAGAGAAAGAGTAAAAGAGAATGGAAATAGAGAAAGAGAGAGAGAGAGTAAAAGAGAATGGAAATAGAGAGAGAGAGAGAGAGAGTAAAAGAGAATGGAAATAGAGAGAGAGAGAGAGAGAGAGAGAGTAAAAGAGAATGGAAATAGAGAGAGAGAGAGAGAGAGTAAAAGAGAATGGAAATAGAGAGAGAGAGAGTAAAAGAGAATGGAAATCGAGAAAGAGAGAGAGAGAGTAAAAGAGAATGGAAATAGAGAGAGAGAGAGAGAGAGTAAAAGAGAATGGAAATCGAGAAAGAGAGAGAGAGAGTAAAAGAGAATGGAAAATGAGAGAGAGAGTAAAAGAGAATGGAAATAGAGAGAGAGAGAGAGTAAAAGAGAATGGAAATAGAGAGAGAGAGAGAGTAAAAGAGAATGGAAATAGAGAGAGAGAGAGAGAGAGTAAAAGAGAATGGAAATAGAGAGAGAGAGAGAGTAAAAGAGAATGGAAATAGAGAGAGAGAGAGAGAGTAAAAGAGAATGGAAATAGAGAGAGAGAGAGAGTAAAAGAGAATGGAAAGAGAGAGAGAGAGAGAGAGAGAGAGTAAAAGAGAATGGAAATAGAGAGAGAGAGTAAAAGAGAATGGAAAGAGAGAGAGAGAGAGAGAGAGTAAAAGAGAATTTAAATAGAGAGAGTAAAAGAGAATGGAGAGAGAGAGAGAGAGAGAGTAAAAGAGAATGGAAACAGAGAGAGAGAGAGAGTAAAAGAGAATGGAAAGAGAGAGAGAGAGAGAGAGAGAGAGAGTAAAAGAGAATGGCAATAGAGAGAGAGAGAGTAAAAGAGAATGGAAATAGAGAGAGAGAGAGAGAGTAAAAGAGAATGGAAATAGAGAGAGAGAGAGTAAAAGAGAATGGAAATAGAGAGAGAGAGAGTAAAAGAGAATGGAAATAGAGAGAGAGAGAGAGAGAGAGTAAAAGAGAATGGAAATCGAGAAAGAGAGAGAGAGAGAGTAAAAGAGAATGGAAAGAGAGAGAGAGAGAGAGTAAAAGAGAATAGAAATAGAGAGAGAGAGAGAGAGTAAAAGAGAATGGAATAGAGAGAGAGAGAGAGAGAGAGAGTAAAAGAGAATGGAAATAGAGAGAGTGAGAGATTAAAAGAAAATGTAAATACAGAGAGGGAGAGAGTAAAAGAGAATGGAAAGAGCGAGAGAGAGAGTAAAAGAGAATGGCAATAGAGAGATAGAGAGAGAGAGAGTAAAAGAGAATGGAAATAGAGAGAGAGAGAGTAAAAGAGAATGGAAATAGAGAGAGAGAGAGAGAGTAAAAGAGAATGGAAATCGAGAAAGAGAGAGAGAGAGTAAAAGAGAATGGAAAGAGAGAGAGAGAGAGAGTAAAAGAGAATGGAAATAGAGAGAGAGAGAGTAAAAGAGAATGGAAAGAGCGAGAGAGAGAGTAAAAGAGAATGGCAATAGAGAGATAGAGAGAGAGAGAGAGAGTAAAAGAGAATGGAAATAGAGAGAGAGAGAGTAAAAGAGAATGGAAATAGAGAGAGAGAGAGAGAGAGTAAAAGAGAATGGAAATAGAGAGAGAGAGAGAGAGAGAGTAAAAGAGAATTGAAATAGTGAGAGAGAGAGAGAGATTAAAAGAGAATGGAAATAGAGAGAGAGAGAGAGTAAAAGAGAAGGGAAATTGAGAGAGAGAGAGAGAGAGAGAGTAAAAGAGAATGGAAATAGCTAGAGAGAGAGAGAGTGTGTAAAAGAGAATGGAAATAGAGAGAGAGAGAGAGAGAGAGAGAGAAAGTAAAAGAGAATGGAAATAGAGAGAGAGAGAGTAAAAGAGAATGGAAATAGAGAGAGAGAGAGAGAGAGTAAAAGAGAATGGAAATAGAGAGAGAGAGTAAAAGAGAATGGAAATAGAGAGAGAGAGAGAGAGTAAAAGAGAATGGAAATAGAGAGAGAGAGAGAGAGAGAGAGAGTAAAAGAGAATGGAAATAGAGAGAGAGAGTGAGATAAAGAGTAAAGGAGAATGGAAATAGAGAGAGAGAGAGAGAGAAGAGTAAAAGAGAATGGAAATAGAGAGAGAGAGAGAGAGTAAAAGAGAATGGAAATCGAGAAAGAGAGAGAGAGAGTAAAAGAGAATGGAAATAGAGAGAGAGAGAGAGAGTAAAAGAGAATGGAAATCGAGAAAGAGAGAGAGAGAGTAAAAGAGAATGGAAAATGAGAGAGAGAGTAAAAGAGAATGGAAATAGAGAGAGAGAGAGAGTAAAAGAGAATGGAAATAGAGAGAGAGAGAGAGTAAAAGAGAATGGAAATAGAGAGAGAGAGTAAAAGAGAATGGAAATAGAGAGAGAGAGAGAGTAAAAGAGAATGGAAATAGAGAGAGAGAGAGAGAGTAAAAGAGAATGGAAATAGAGAGAGAGAGAGTAAAAGAGAATGGAAAGAGAGAGAGAGAGAGAGAGAGAGTAAAAGAGAATGGAAATAGAGAGAGAGAGTAAAAGAAAATGGAAATAGAGAGAGAGAGAGTAAAAGAGAATGGAAATAGAGAGAGAGAGAGAGAGAGTAAAAGAGAATGGAAATAGAGAGAGAGTAAAAGAGAATGGAAATAGAGAGAGAGAGAGAGAGAGAGTAAAGAGAATGGAAATAGAGAGAGAGAGAGAGAGTGTAAAAGAGAATGGAAATAGAGAGAGAGAGAGAGAGAGTAAAAGAGAATGGAAATAGAGAGAGAGAGAGAGAGTAAAAGAGAATGGAAATAGAGAGAGAGAGAGTAAAAGAGAATGGAAATAGAGAGAGAGAGTAAAAGAGAATGGAAATAGAGAGAGAGAGAGTAAAAGAGAATGGAAATAGAGAGAGAGAGAGAGAGAGAGAGAGAGTAAAAGAGAATGGAAATAGAGAAAGAGAGAGAGAGAGTAAAAGAGAATGGAAATAGAGAGAGAGAGAGAGAGAGTAAAAGAGAATGGAAATAGAGAGAGAGAGAGAGAGAGAGAGTAAAAGAGAATGGAAATAGAGAGAGAGAGAGAGAGAGAGAGAGTAAAAGAGAATGGAAATCGAGAAAGAGAGAGAGAGAGAGTAAAAGAGAATGGAAATCGATAAAGAGAGAGAGAGAGAGTAAAAGAGAATGGAAAGAGAGAGAGAGAGAGAGTAAAAGAGAATGGAAATAGAGAGAGGGAGAGAGCGAGAGAGTAAAAGAGAATGGACATAGAGCGAGAGAGAGTGTAAAAGAGAATGGAAATGGAGAGAGAGAGTAAAAGAAAATGGAAATAGAGAGAGAGAGAGATTAAAAGAGAATGGAAATAGAGAGAGAGAGTGTGTCAAGGAGAATGGAAATAGAGAGAGAGAGAGTAAACGAAAATGGAAATAAAGAGAGAGAGAGTAAAAGAGAATGGAAATAGAGAGAGAGAGAGAGAGAGTAAAAGAGAATGGAAATAGAGAGAGAGAGAGAGAGAGAGTAAAAGAGAATGGAAATAGAGAGAGAGAGAGAGAGGGAGTAAAAGAGAATGGAAATAGAGAGAGAGAGAGAGAGAGAGTAAAAGAGAATGGAAATAGAGAGAGAGAGAGTAAAAGAGAATGGAAATAGAGAGAGAGAGAGAGAGAGAGATTAAAAGAGAATGGAAATCGAGAAAGAGAGAGAGAGAGTAAAAGAGAATGGAAAGAGAGAGAGAGAGTAAAAGAGAATGGAAATAGAGCGAGAGAGAGAGAGAGTAAAAGAGAATGGAAACAGAGAGAGAGAGAGAGTAAAAGAGAATGGAAACAG
>NW_027142091.1:0-15000 GCF_036365525.1 Heterodontus francisci | reverse complement strand
GAGAGATTAAAAGAGAATGGAAATAGAGAGAGAGAGTGTGTCAAAGAGAATGGAAATAGAGAGAGAGAGAGTAAACGAAAATGGAAATAGAGAGAGAGAGAGTAAAAGAGAATGGAAATAGAGAGAGAGAGAGAGTAAAAGAGAATGGAAATAGAGAGAGAGAGAGAGTAAAAGAGAATGGAAATAGAGAGAGAGAGAGAGTAAAAGAGAATGGAAATAGAGAGAGAGAGAGTGTAAAAGAGAATGGAAACAGAGAGAGAGAGAGTAAAAGAGAATGGAAATAGAGAGAGAGAGAGAGAGAGTAAAAGAGAATGGAAATAGAGAGAGAGAGAGAGAGAGAGTAAAAGAGAATGGAAATAGAGAGAGAGAGAGAGAGGGAGTAAAAGAGAATGGAAATAGAGAGAGAGAGAGAGAGAGGGAGTAAAAGAGAATGGAAATAGAGAGAAAGAGAGAGAGAGAGAGAGAGTAAAAGAGAATGGAAATAGAGAGAGAGAGTGAGAGAAAGAGTAAAGGAGAATGGAAATAGAGAGAGAGAGAGAGAGAAAGAGTAAAAGGGAATGGAAATAGAGAAAGAGAGAGAGAGAGTAAAAGAGAATGGAAATAGAGAGAGAGAGAGAGAGAGTAAAAGAGAATGGAAATAGAGAGAGAGAGAGAGAGAGAGAGTAAAAGAGAATGGAAATAGAGAGAGAGAGAGAGAGAGAGTAAAAGAGAATGGAAATCGGGAAAGAGAGAGAGAGAGAGTAAAAGAGAATGGAAATCGATAAAGAGAGAGAGAGAGAGTAAAAGAGAATGGAAAGAGAGAGAGAGAGAGAGTAAAAGAGAATGGTAATAGAGAGAGGGAGAGAGCGAGAGAGTAAAAGAGAATGGACATAGAGCGAGAGAGAGTGTAAAAGAGAATGGAAATAGAGAGAGAGAGTAAAAGAAAATGGAAATAGAGAGAGAGAGATTAAAAGAGAATGGAAATAGAGAGAGAGAGTGTGTCAAAGAGAATGGAAATAGAGAGAGAGAGAGTAAACGAAAATGGAAATAGAGAGAGAGAGAGTAAAAGAGAATGGAAATAGAGAGAGAGAGAGAGTAAAAGAGAATGGAAATAGAGAGAGAGAGAGAGTAAAAGAGAATGGAAATAGAGAGAGAGAGAGTGTAAAAGAGAATGGAAACAGAGAGAGAGAGAGTAAAAGAGAATGGAAATAGAGAGAGAGAGAGAGAGAGTAAAAGAGAATGGAAATAGAGAGAGAGAGAGAGAGAGAGTAAAAGAGAATGAAAATAGAGAGAGAGAGAGAGAGGGAGTAAAAGAGAATGGAAATAGAGAGAAAGAGAGAGAGAGTAAAAGAGAATGGAAATAGAGAGAGAGAGAGAGAGAGAGAGTAAAAGAGAATGGAAATAGAGAGAGAGAGAGTAAAAGAGAATGGAAATAGAGAGAGAGAGAGAGAGAGAGAGTAAAGAGAATGGAAATAGAGAGGGAGAGAGAGAGAGTAAAAGGGAATGGATATATATATAGAGAGAGAGAGAGAGTAAAAGAGAATGGAAATAGAGAGAGAGAGAGTAAAAGAGAATGGAAATAGAGAGAGAGAGAGAGTAAAAGGGAATGGATATATAGAGAGAGAGAGAGAGAGTAAAGAGAATGGAAATAGAGAGAGAGAGAGAGAGTAAAAGAGATTGGAAATAGAGAGAGAGTGAGAGAGAGTAAAAGAGAATGGAAATAGAGAGAGAGAGAGAGAGAGAGAGTAAAAGAGAATGGAAATAGAGAGAGAGAGAGAGAGTAAAAGAGAATGGAAATAGAGAGAGAGAGAGAGAGAGAGAGTAAAAGAGAATGGAAATAGAGAGAGAGAGAGAGAGAGAGTAAAAGAGAATGGAAATAGAGAGAGAGAGAGAATAAAAGAAATGGAAATAGAGAGAGAGAGAGATAGAGAGTAAAGAGAATGGAAATAGAGAGAGAGAGAGAGAGAGAGAGAGTAAAAGAGAATGGAAATAGAGAGAGAGAGAGAGTAAAAGTGAATGGAAATAGAGAGAGAGAGTAAAGAGAATGGAAATAGAGAGAGAGAGAGAGTAAAGAGAATGGAAATGGAGAGAGAGAGAGAGTAAAGAGAATGGAAATAGAGAGAGAGAGAGAGTAAAAGAGAATGGAAATAGAGAGAGAGAGAGAGTAAAAGAGAATGGAAATAGAGAGAGAGAGAGAGAGTAAAAGAGAATGGAAATAGAGAGAGAGAGAGAGAGTAAAAGAGAATGGAAATAGAGAGAGAGAGAGAGAATAAAAGAGAATGGAAATAGAGAGAGAGAGAGAGATAGAGAGTAAAAGAGAATGGAAATAGAGAGAGAGAGAGAGAGTGAGTAAAAGAGAATGGAAATAGAGAGAGAGAGAGAGTAAAGAGAATGGAAATAGAGAGAGAGAGAGAGTAAAAGAGAATGGAATAGAGAGAGAGAGAGAGTAAAGAGAATGGAAATAGAGAGAGAGAGAATAAAGAGAATGGAAAGAGAGAGAGAGAGAGAGAGAGTAAAAGAGAATGGAAAGAGAGAGAGAGAGAGTAAAAGAGAATGGAATAGAGAGAGAGAGAGTAAAAGAGAATGGAAATCGAGAGAGAGTAAAAGAGAATGGAAATCGAGAGAGAGAGAGAGTAAAAGAGAATGGAAAGAGAGAGAGAGAGTAAAAGAGAATGGAAATAGAGAGAGAGAGAGTAAAAGAGAATGGAAAGAGAGAGAGAGAGTAAAAGAGAATGGAAATAGAGAGAGAGAGAGACAGAGTAAAAGAGAATGGAAATAGAGAGAGAGAGAGTAAAAGAGAATGGAAATAGAGAGAGAGAGAGTAAAGAGAATGGAAATAGAGAGAGAGAGAGAGAGTAAAAGAGAATGGAAATAGAGAGAGAGAGAGGGAGAGAGAGAGTAAAAGAGAATGGAAATAGAGAGAGAGAGTAAAAGAGAATGGAAATAGAGAGAGAGAGAGAGAGTAGAAAAGAATGGAAATAGAGAGAGAGAGAGAGAGAGAGTAGAAACGAATGGAAATAGAGAGCGAGAGAGAGAGAGAGTAAAGGAGAATGGAAATAGAGAGAGAGAGAGAGAGAGTAAAAGAGAATGGAAATAGAGAGAGAGAGAGAGTAAAAGAGAATGGAAATAGAGAGAGAGAGAGAGTAAAAGAGAATGGAAATAGAGAGAGAGAGAGAGAGAGAGTAAAAGAGAATGGAAACAGAGAGAGAGAGAGAGAGAGTAAAAGAGAATGGAAATAGAGAGAGAGAGAGAGTAAAAGAGAATGGAAATCGAGAGAGAGAGAGAGTAAAAGAGAATGGAAAGAGAGAGAGAGACAGAGTAAAAGAGAATGGAAATAGAGAGAGAGAGAGACAGAGTAAAAGAGAATGGAAATAGAGAGAGAGAGAGAGAGAGAGAGTAAAAGAGAATGGAAATAGAGAGAGAGAGAGTAAAAGAGAATGGAAATAGAGAGAGAGAGAGAGTAAAAGAGAATGGAAATAGAGAGAGAGAGAGGGAGAGAGAGAGTAAAAGAGAATGGAAATAGAGAGAGAGAGTAAAAGAGAATGGAAATAGAGAGAGAGAGAGAGAGTAGAAAAGAATGGAAATAGAGAGAGAGAGAGAGAGAGAGAGAGAGTAGAAAGGAATGGAAATAGAGAGAGAGAGAGAGAGAGAGTAAAGGAGAATGGAAATAGAGAGAGAGAGAGAGAGAGTAAAAGAGAATGGAAATAGAGAGAGAGAGAGAGTAAAAGAGAATGGAAATAGAGAGAGAGAGAGAGAGTAAAAGAGAATGGAAAGAGAGAGAGAGAGAGAGAGAGTAAAGAGAATGGAAACAGAGAGAGAGAGAGAGAGTAAAAGAGAATGGAAATAGAGAGAGAGAGAGAGAGAGAGAGTAAAAGAGAATGGAAATAGAGAGAGAGAGACAGTAAAAGAGAAGGGAAATAGAGAGAGAGAGAATAAAAGAGAATGGAAAAAGAGAGAGAGAGAGAGAGAGAGTAAAAGAGAATGGAAATAGAGAGAGAGAGAGAGAGAGAGAGAGAGTAAAAGAGAATGGAGAGAGAGAGAGAGAGAGAGAGAGAGTAAAAGAGAATGGAAATAGCGAGAGAGAGAGAGAGAGTAAAAGAGAATGGAAATAGAGAGAGAGAGAGAGTAAAAGAGAATGGAAATAGAGAGAGAGAGAGTAAAAGAGAATGGAAATAGAGAGAGAGAGAGTAAAAGAGAATGGAAATAGAGAGAGAGAGAGTAAAAGAGAATGGAAATAGAGAGAGAGAGAGAGTAAAAGAGAATGGAAATAGAGAGAGAGAGTAAAAGAGAATGGAAATAGAGAGAGAGAGACAGAGAGTAAAAGAGAATGGAAATAGAGAGAGAGAGAGAGTAAAAGAGAATGGAAATAGAGAGGGAGAGAGAGAGTAAAAGAGAATGGAAATAGAGAGAGAGAGTAAAAGAAAATGGAAATCGAGAGAGAGAGTGTAAAAGAGAATGGAAATAGAGAGAGAGAGAGAGTAAAAGAGAATGGAAATAGAGAGAGAGAGAGACAGAGAGTAAAAGAGAATGGAAATAGAGAGAGAGAGAGAGAGTAAAAGAGAATGGAAATAGAGAGAGAGAGAGAGTAAAAGAGAATGGAAATAGAGAGAGAGAGAGTAAAAGAGAATGGAAATAGAGAGAGAGAGAGTAAAAGAGAATGGAAATAGAGAGAGAGAGATTAAAAGAGAATGGAAATAGAGAGAGAGAGTAAAAGAGAATGGAAATAGAGAGAGAGAGAGAGAGTAAAAGAGAGTGGAAATAGAGAGAGAGAGAGAGAGAAAGAGAATGGAAATAGAGAGAGAGAGAGAGAGAGAGAGTAAAAGGGAATGGAAATAGAGAGAGAGAGAGTAAAAGAGAATGGAAATAGAGAGAGAGAGAGAGAGAGAGAGAGAGTAAAAGAGAATGGAAATAGAGACAGAGAGAGAGAGAGAGAGAGAGAGTAAAAGAGAATGGAAATAGAGAGAGAGAGAGAGAGAGAGTAAAGAAAATGGAAATAGAGAGAGAGAGAGAGTAAAAGAAAATGGAAATAGAGAGAGAGAGTAAAGAGAATGGAAATAGAGAGAGAGAGAGAGAGAGAGTAAAAGAGAATGGAAATAGAGAGAGAGAGAGTAAAGAGAATGGAAATAGAGAGAGAGAGAGAGAGAGAGAGAGAGAGTAAAAGAGAATGGAAATAGAGAGAGAGAGAGAGAGTAAAAGAGAATGGAAATAGAGAGAGAGAGAGAGTAAAAGAGAATGGAAATAGAGCGAGAGAGAGTAAAAGAGAATGGAAATAGAGAGAGAGAGAGAGAGTAAAAGAGAATGGAATTAGAGAGAGAGAGAGAGAGAATAAAAGAGAATGGAAATAGAGAGAGAGAGCGAGAGTAAAATAGAATGGAAATAGAGAGAGAGAGAGAGTAAAAGAGAATGGAAATAGAGAGAGAGAGAGAGTAATAGAGAATGGAAATAGAGAGAGAGAGAGAGAGAGAGAGAGAGAGAGTAAAAGAGAATGGAAATAGAGAGAGAGAGAGAGAGTAAAAGAGAATGGAAATAGAGAGAGAGAGAGAGAGAGAGTAAAAGAGAATGGAAATAGAGAGAGAGAGAGAGAGAGAGAGTAAAAGAGAATGGAAATAGAGAGAGAGAGAGAGAGAGAGAGAGAGAGAGAGTAAAAGAGAATGGAAATAGAGAGAGAGAGAGAGAGAGTAAAAGAGAATGGAAATAGAGAGAGAGAGAGAGAGAGAGTAAAGAGAATGGAAATAGAGAGAGAGAGAGAGAGAGAGAGAGTAAAAGAAAATGGAAATAGAGAGAGAGAGAGAGAGAGAGTAAAAGAAAATGGAAATAGAGAGAGAGAGAGAGTAAAGAGAATGGAAATAGGGAGAGAGAGAGAGTAAAAGAGAATGGAAATAGGGAGAGAGAGAGAGAGTAAAAGAGAATGGAAATAGAGAGTGAGAGAGTAAAAGAGAATGGAAATAGAGAGAGAGAGAGAGAGAGAGAGTAAAGAGAATGGAAATAGAGAGAGAGAGAGAGAGAGAGAGTAAAAGAGAATGGAAATAGAGAGAGAGAGAGAGAGTAAAAGAGAATGGAAATAGAGAGAGAGAGAGAGTAAAAGAGAATGGAAATAGAGAGAGAGAGAGAGAGTAAAGAGAATGGAATTAGAGAGAGAGAGAGAGAATAAAGAGAATGGAAATAGAGAGAGAGAGAGAGAGTAAAGAGAATGGAAATAGAGAGAGAGAGAGTAAAAGAGAATGGAAATAGAGAGAGAGAGAGAGAGATTAAAGAGAATGGAAATAGAGAGAGAGAGAGAGTAAAAGAGAATGGAAGTAGAGAGAGAGAGAGAGAGAGAGTAAAAGAGAATGGAAATAGAGAGAGAGAGAGAGAGAGTAAAAGAGAATGGAAATAGAGAGAGAGAGAGATTAAAAGAGAATGGAAATAGAGAGAGAGAGAGAGTAAAAGAGAATGGAAATAGAGAGAGAGAGAGAGAGAGAGTAAAAGAGAATGGAAAGAGAGAGAGAGAGAGAGTAAAAGAGAATGGAAATAGAGAGAGAGAGAGAGAGAGAGAGAGAGTAAAAGAGAATGGAGAGAGAGAGAGAGAGAGAGAGAGTAAAAGAGAATGGAAATAGCGAGAGAGAGAGAGAGTAAAGAGAATGGAATAGAGAGAGAGAGAGAGTAAAAGAGAATGGAAATAGAGAGAGAGAGAGTAAAAGAGAATGGAAATAGAGAGAGAGAGAGTAAAGAGAATGGAAATAGAGAGAGAGAGAGTAAAAGAGAATGGAAATAGAGAGAGAGAGAGAGAGTAAAAGAGAATGGAAATAGAGAGAGAGAGTTAAAGAGAATGGAAATAGAGAGAGAGAAGAGAGTAAAAGAGAATGGAAATAGAGAGAGAGAGAGAGTAAAAGAGAATGGAAATAGAGAGGGAGAGAGAGAGTAAAAGAGAATGGAAATAGAGAGAGAGAGTAAAGAAATGGAAATCGAGAGAGAGAGTGTAAAAGAGAATGGAAATAGAGAGAGAGAGAGAGTAAAAGAGAATGGAAATAGAGAGAGAGAGAGAAGAGAGTAAAAGAGAATGGAAATAGAGAGAGAGAGAGAGAGTAAAGAGAATGGAAATAGAGAGAGAGAGAGAGTAAAAGAGAATGGAAATAGAGAGAGAGAGAGAGTAAAAGAGAATGGAAATAGAGAGAGAGAGAGTAAAAGAGAATGGAATAGAGAGAGAGAGATTAAAGAGAATGGAAATAGAGAGAGAGAGAGTAAAAGAGAATGGAAATAGAGAGAGAGAGAGAGTAAAAGAGAGTGGAAATAGAGAGAGAGAGAGAGAGAAGAGAATGGAATAGAGAGAGAGAGAGAGAGAGAGTAAAAGGGAATGGAAATAGAGAGAGAGAGAGTAAAAGAGAATGGAAATAGAGAGAGAGAGAGAGAGAGAGAGAGTAAAAGAGAATGGAATAGAGACAGAGAGAGAGAGAGAGAGAGAGTAAAAGAGAATGGAAATAGAGAGAGAGAGAGAGAGAGAGTAAAAGAAATGGAATAGAGAGAGAGAGAGAGTAAAAGAAATGGAAATAGAGAGAGAGAGTAAAGAGAATGGAAATAGAGAGAGAGAGAGAGAGAGAGTAAAAGAGAATGGAAATAGAGAGAGAGAGAGTAAAAGAGAATGGAAATAGAGAGAGAGAGAGAGAGAGAGAGAGTAAAAGAGAATGGAAATAGAGAGAGAGAGAGAGAGTAAAAGAGAATGGAAATAGAGAGAGAGAGAGAGTAAAGAGAATGGAAATAGAGCGAGAGAGAGTAAAAGAGAATGGAAATAGAGAGAGAGAGAGAGAGTAAAAGAGAATGGAATTAGAGAGAGAGAGAGAGAGAATAAAAGAGAATGGAAATAGAGAGAGAGCGAGAGTAAATAGAATGGAAATAGAGAGAGAGAGAGAGTAAAGAGAATGGAAATAGAGAGAGAGAGAGAGAGTAATAGAGAATGGAAATAGAGAGAGAGAGAGAGAGAGAGAGAGAGAGAGTAAAAGAGAATGGAAATAGAGAGAGAGAGAGAGAGAGTAAAAGAGAATGGAAATAGAGAGAGAGAGAGAGAGAGTAAAGAGAATGGAAATAGAGAGAGAGAGAGAGAGAGAGTAAAGAGAATGGAAATAGAGAGAGAGAGAGAGAGAGAGAGAGAGTAAAAGAGAATGGAAATAGAGAGAGAGAGAGAGAGAGTAAAAGAGAATGGAAATAGAGAGAGAGAGAGAGAGAGAGTAAAAGAGAATGGAAATAGAGAGAGAGAGAGAGAGAGAGAGTAAAAGAAATGGAATAGAGAGAGAGAGAGAGAGAGAGTAAAAGAAATGGAAATAGAGAGAGAGAGAGAGTAAAGAGAATGGAAATAGGGAGAGAGAGAGAGTAAAAGAGAATGGAATAGGGAGAGAGAGAGAGAGTAAAAGAGAATGGAAATAGAGAGTGAGAGAGTAAAGAGAATGGAAATAGAGAGAGAGAGAGAGAGAGAGAGTAAAAGAGAATGGAATAGAGAGAGAGAGAGAGAGAGAGAGTAAAAGAGAATGGAAATAGAGAGAGAGAGAGAGAGTAAAAGAGAATGGAAATAGAGAGAGAGAGAGAGTAAAAGAGAATGGAAATAGAGAGAGAGAGAGAGTAAAAGAGAATGGAATTAGAGAGAGAGAGAGAGAGAATAAAGAGAATGGAAATAGAGAGAGAGAGAGAGAGTAAAAGAGAATGGAAATAGAGAGAGAGAGAGTAAAAGAGAATGGAAATAGAGAGAGAGAGAGAGAGAGATTAAAGAGAATGGAAATAGAGAGAGAGAGAGAGTAAAAGAGAATGGAAGTAGAGAGAGAGAGAGAGAGAGAGTAAAAGAGAATGGAAATAGAGAGAGAGAGAGAGAGAGAGTAAAAGAGAATGGAAATAGAGAGAGAGAGAGATTAAAGAGAATGGAAATAGAGAGAGAGAGAGAGTAAAAGAGAATGGAAATAGAGAGAGAGAGAGAGAGAGTAAAAGAGAATGGAAAGAGAGAGAGAGAGAGAGTAAAAGAGAATGGAAATAGAGAGAGAGAGAGAGAGATTAAAAGAGAATGGAAATAGAGAGAGAGAGAGAGAGAGTAAAAGAGAATGGAAATAGAGAGAGAGAGAGAGAGAGAGTAAAAGAGAATGGAAATAGAGAGAGAGAGAGAGGGACTAAAAGAGAATGGAAATAGAGAGAAGAGAGAGAGAGTAAAAGAGAATGGAAATAGAGAGAGAGAGAGAGAGAGAGAGTAAAAGAGAATGGAAATAGAGAGAGAGAGTAAAAGAGAATGGAAATAGAGAGAGAGAGAGAGAGAGTAAAAGAGAATGGAAATAGAGAGGGGGAGAGAGAGAGAGTAAAAGGGAATGGATATATAGAGAGAGAGAGAGTAAAAGAGAATGGAAATAGAGAGAGAGAGAGTAAAAGAGAATGGAAATAGAGAGAGAGAGAGAGTAAAAGGGAATGGATATATACAGAGAGAGAGAGTAAAAGAGAATGGAAATAGAGAGAGAGAGAGAGAGTAAAGAGATTGGAAATAGAGAGAGAGAGAGAGAGAGTAAAAGAGAATGGAAATAGAGAGAGAGAGAGAGAGAGAGAGAGAGTAAAAGAGAATGGAAATAGAGAGAGAGAGAGAGAGTAAAAGAGACTGGAAATAGAGAGAGAGAGTAAAAGAGAATGGAAATAGAGAGAGAGAGAGAGAGTAAAGAGAATGGAAATAGAGAGAGAGAGAGAATAAAAGAAAATGGAATAGAGAGAGAGAGATAGAGAGTAAAAGAGAATGGAAATAGAGAGAGAGAGAGAGAGAGTAAAAGAGAATGGAAATAGAGAGAGAGAGAGAGTAAAAGTGAATGGAAATAGAGAGAGAGACTAAAAGAGAATGGAAATAGAGAGAGAGAGAGAGTAAAAGAGAATGGAAATGGAGAGAGAGAGAGAGTAAAAGAGAATGGAAATAGAGAGAGAGAGAGAATAAAAGAGAATGGAAATAGAGAGAGAGAGAGAGAGTAAAAGAGAATGGAAATAGAGAGAGAGAGAGAGAGTAAAGAGATGGAAATAGAGAGAGAGAGAGAATAAAGAGAATGGAAATAGAGAGAGAGAGAGATAGAGAGTAAAAGAGAATGGAAATAGAGAGAGAGAGAGAGAGTGAGTAAAAGAGAATGGAAATAGAGAGAGAGAGAGAGAGTAAAGAGAATGGAAATAGAGAGAGAGAGAGAGAGAGTAAAAGAGAATGGAAATAGAGAGAGAGAGAATAAAAGAGAATGGAAATAGAGAGAGAGAGAGAGAGAGAGAGTAAAAGAGAATGGAAAGAGAGAGAGAGAGAGTAAAAGAGAATGGAATAGAGAGAGAGAGAGAGTAAAAGAGAATGGAAATAGAGAGAGAGAGAGTAAAGAGAATGGAAATCGAGAGAGAGAGAGAGTAAAAGAGAATGGAAAGAGAGAGAGAGAGAGTAAAGAGAATGGAAATAGAGAGAGAGAGACAGAGTAAAAGAGAATGGAAATAGAGAGAGAGAGAGAGAGAGAGTAAAAGAGAATGGAAATAGAGAGAGAGAGAGTAAAGAGAATGGAAATAGAGAGAGAGAGAGAGACAGTAAAAGAGAATGGAAATAGAGAGAGAGAGAGGGAGAGAGAGAGTAAAAGAGAATGGAAATAGAGAGAGAGAGTAAAAGAGAATGGAAATAGAGAGAGAGAGAGAGTAGAAAAGAATGGAAATAGAGAGAGAGAGAGAGAGAGTAGAAAGGAATGGAATAGAGAGAGAGAGAGTAAAGGAGAATGGAAATAGAGAGAGAGAGAGAGTAAAAGAGAATGGAATAGAGAGAGAGAGAGAGTAAAAGAGAATGGAAATAGAGAGAGAGAGAGAGAGAGAGTAAAAGAGAATGGAAACAGAGAGAGAGAGAGAGAGAGTAAAAGAGAATGGAAATAGAGAGAGAGAGAGAGAGAGTAAAAGAGAATGGAAATAGCGAGAGAGAGACAGTAAAGAGAAGGGAAATAGAGAGAGAGAGAATAAAAGAGAATGGAAATAGAGAGAGAGAGAGAGAGAGAGAGAGAGTAAAAGAGAATGGAAATAGAGAGAGAGAGAGAGAGAGAGAGTAAAAGAGAATGGAGAGAGAGAGAGAGAGAGAGAGAGAGTAAAGAGAATGGAAATAGCGAGAGAGAGAGAGAGTAAAAGAGAATGGAAATAGAGAGAGAGAGAGTAAAAGAAATGGAAATAGAGAGAGAGAGAGTAAAAGAGAATGGAAATGGAGAGAGAGAGAGTAAAAGAGAATGGAAATAGAGAGAGAGAGAGTAAAAGAGAATGGAAATAGAGAGAGAGAGAGAGAGTAAAAGAGAATGGAAATAGAGAGAGAGAGAGTAAAAGAGAATGGAAATAGAGAGAGAGAGACAGAGAGTAAAAGAGAATGGAAATAGAGAGAGAGAGAGAGTAAAAGAGAATGGAAATAGAGAGGGAGAGAGAGAGTAAAAGAGAATGGAAATAGAGAGAGTAAAAGAAAATGGAAATCGAGAGAGAGAGTGTAAAAGAGAATGGAAATAGAGAGAGAGAGAGAGTAAAAGAGAATGGAAATAGAGAGAGAGAGAGAGAGAGTAAAAGAGAATGGAAATAGAGAGAGAGAGAGAGTAAAGAGAATGGAAATAGAGAGAGAGAGAGAGAGAGTAAAAGAAAATGGAAATAGAGAGAGAGAGAGAGTTAAAGAGAATGGAAATAGAGAGAGAGAGAGAGAGTAAAAGAGAATGGAAATAGAGAGAGAGAGAGTAAAAGAGAATGGAAATAGAGAGAGAGAGAGAGTAAAAGAGAATGGAAATAGAGAGAGAGAGAGAGTAAAAGAGAATGGAAATAGAGAGAGAGAGAGTAAAAGAGAATGGAAATAGAGAGAGAGAGAGAGAGTAAAAGAGAATGGAAATAGAGAGAGAGAGAGAGTAAAAGAGAATGGAAATAGAGAGAGAGAGAGTAAAAGAGAATGGAAATAGAGAGAGAGAGAGAGAGTAAAAGAGAATGGAATTAGAGAGAGAGAGAGAGAGAATAAAAGAGAATGGAAATAGAGAGAGAGAGCGAGAGTAAAGAGAATGGAAATAGAGAGAGAGAGAGAGTAAAAGAGAATGGAAATAGAGAGAGAGAGAGAGAGAGTAAAAGAGAATGGAAATAGAGAGAGAGAGAGAGAGAGTAAAAGAGAATGGAAATAGAGAGAGAGAGAGAGAGTAAAAGAGAATGGAAATAGAGAGAGAGAGAGAATAAAAGAAAATGGAAATAGAGAGAGAGATAGAGAGTAAAAGAGAATGGAAATAGAGAGAGAGAGAGAGAGAGTAAAAGAGAATGGAAATAGAGAGAGAGAGAGAGTAAAAGTGAATGGAAATAGAGAGAGAGAGTAAAAGAGAATGGAAATAGAGAGAGAGAGAGAGTAAAAGAGAATGGAAATGGAGAGAGAGAGAGAGTAAAAGAGAATGGAAATAGAGAGAGAGAGAGAATAAAAGAGAATGGAAATAGAGAGAGAGAGAGAGAGTAAAAGAGAATGGAAATAGAGAGAGAGAGAGAGAGTAAAAGAGAATGGAAATAGAGAGAGAGAGAGAATAAAAGAGAATGGAAATAGAGAGAGAGAGAGATAGAGAGTAAAAGGGAATAGAAATAGAGAGAGAGAGAGTGAGTAAAAGAGAATGGAAATAGAGAGAGAGAGAGAGAGTAAAAGAGAATGGAAATAGAGAGAGAGAGAGAGTAAAAGAGAATGGAAATAGAGAGAGAGAGAATAAAAGAGAATGGAAATAGAGAGAGAGAGAGAGAGAGAGTAAAAGAGAATGGAAAGAGAGAGAGAGAGAGTAAAAGAGAATGGAAATAGAGAGAGAGAGAGAGTAAAAGACAATGGAAATAGAGAGAGACAGAGTAAAAGAGAATGGAAATCGAGAGAGAGAGAGAGTAAAAGAGAATGGAAAGAGAGAGAGAGAGAGTAAAAGAGAATGGAAATAGAGAGAGAGAGAGACAGAGTAAAAGAGAATGGAAATAGAGAGAGAGAGAGAGAGAGTAAAAGAGTTTGGAAATAGAGAGAGAGAGAGTAAAAGAGAATGGAAATAGAGAGAGAGAGAGAGAGAGAGTAAAAGAGAATGGAAATAGAGAGAGAGAGAGGGAGAGAGAGAGTAAAAGAGAATCGAAATAGAGAGAGAGAGTAAAAGAGAATGGAAATAGAGAGAGAGAGAGAGTAGAAAAGAATGGAAATAGAGAGAGAGAGAGAGAGAGAGTAGAAAGGAATGGAAATAGAGAGAGAGAGAGAGTAAAGGAGAATGGAAATAGAGAGAGAGAGAGAGAGAGTAAAAGAGAATGGAAATAGAGAGAGAGAGAGAGTAAAAGAGAATGGAAATAGAGAGAGAGAGAGAGTAAAAGAGAATGGAAATAGAGAGAGAGAGAGAGTAAAAGAGAATGGAAATAGAGAGGGGGAGAGAGAGAGAGTAAAAGGGAATGGATATCTCGAGAGAGAGAGAGTAAAAGAGAATGGAAATAGAGAGAGAGAGAGTAAAAGAGAATGGAAATAGAGAGAGAGAGAGAGTAAAAGGGAATGGATATATACAGAGAGAGAGAGAGAGTAAAAGAGAATGGAAATAGAGAGAGAGAGAGAGAGTAAAAGAGATTGGAAATAGAGAGAGAGAGAGAGAGAGTAAAAGAGAATGGAAATAGAGAGAGAGAGAGAGAGAGAGAGAGTAAAAGAGAATGGAAATAGAGAGAGAGAGAGAGAGAGTAAAAGAGAATGGAAATAGAGAGAGAGAGAGAGAGAGTAAAAGAGAATGGAAATAGAGAGAGAGAGAGAGAGAGTAAAAGAGAATGGAAATAGAGAGAGAGAGAGAATAAAAGAAATGGAAATAGAGAGAGAGAGAGAGAGAGTAAAAGAGAATGGAAATAGAGAGAGAGAGAGAGAGAGTAAAAGAGAATGGAAATAGAGAGAGAGAGAGAGTAAAAGTGAATGGAAATAGAGAGAGAGAGTAAAGAGAATGGAAATAGAGAGAGAGAGAGAGTAAAAGAGAATGGAAATGGAGAGAGAGAGAGAGTAAAAGAGAATGGAAATAGAGAGAGAGAGAGAATAAAAGAGAATGGAAATAGAGAGAGAGAGAGAGAGTAAAAGAGAATGGAAATAGAGAGAGAGAGAGAGAGTAAAAGAGAATGGAAATAGAGAGAGAGAGAGAATAAAAGAGAATGGAAATAGAGAGAGAGAGAGATAGAGAGTAAAGAGAATGGAAATAGAGAGAGAGAGAGAGAGTGAGTAAAAGAGAATGGAAATAGAGAGAGAGAGAGAGAGTAAAGAGAATGGAAATAGAGAGAGAGAGAGAGAGTAAAGAGAATGGAAATAGAGAGAGAGAGAATAAAAGAGAATGGAAATAGAGAGAGAGAGAGAGAGAGAGAGTAAAAGAGAATGGAAAGAGAGTGAGAGAGTAAAAGAGAATGGAAATAGAGAGAGAGAGAGAGTAAAGAGAATGGAAATAGAGAGAGAGAGAGTAAAAGAGAATGGAAATCGAGAGAGAGAGAGAGTAAAAGAGAATGGAAAGAGAGAGAGAGAGTAAAAGAGAATGGAAATAGAGAGAGAGAGAGAGAGAGTAAAAGAGAATGGAAATAGAGAGAGAGAGAGAGAGAGAGTAAAAGAGAATGGAAATAGAGAGAGAGAGAGTAAAGAGAATGGAAATAGAGAGAGAGAGAGAGAGAGAGTAAAAGAGAATGGAAATAGAGAGAGAGGAGAGAGAGAGTAAAGAGAATGGAAATAGAGAGAGAGAGTAAAAGAGAATGGAAATAGAGAGAGAGAGAGAGAGAGTAGAAAAGAATGGAAATAGAGAGAGAGAGAGAGAGAGAGTAGAAAGGAATGGAAATAGAGAGAGAGAGAGTAAAGGAGAATGGAAATAGAGAGAGAGAGAGAGAGTAAAAGAGAATGGAAATAGAGAGAGAGAGAGAGAGTAAAAGAGAATGGAAATAGAGAGAGAGAGAGAGTAAAAGAGAATGGAAATAGAGAGAGAGAGAGAGAGAGAGTAAAAGAGAATGGAAACAGAGAGAGAGAGAGAGAGTAAAAGAGAATGGAAATAGAGAGAGAGAGAGAGAGAGTAAAAGAGAATA